>NC_069506.1:16392866-16692866 GCF_027579735.1 Bombina bombina
GTAATATTTTTGGGGCAGGGTGTAAAAAATAATGTCTATATATATATATATATATATATATATATATATATATATTAATACATTATTTATATTAGTCAAATGATTAAAGTGTTTATATCAGAAAAAAATATCCTTCACTGTATGATAGTTTGTCAGTAGGTAGTTGTTTAACCTTAAACATCTTCTTTGATGATTGACAGTTATTTAAGCAAAATATCTGCTTGGTTAAATATTTAATGAATATACAAACTGGCCTTTAAAAGTACTTAAAAAATACAACAGTAGTTATGATAGGTTTAGGAATTGTATCCTAGGGGATAAAGTCACATGATACAATCATAATAAAGTATATACTTGTATTGTTTCTGAATGTATTAAATGCATACAACATATTTTCAGTTGTGTTTTAAGTCACATAGTTGTATATATTCAGCAATAAATACTTATTCTTTGCATGTATGACAGATAGACAAACAGTAAATGTACAAGTATTTAGTGACTAATCCGTTGAAGTATTTTAATGCCTAATGAAGATATATTGAAGGGAGAAAGGCATATGCTGTTTCACAGTGGTCACGTTGTAGTGCACACTGCACTGTGTAGTCTGTGTGAGTCTCAATCACGAGGTGGAGTCAGGAAGAATACTGCATTCCCTCTCAGTCCAGGCCAGGCTGCGCAAGTGAGCTCCGCCTTCACTGTCACCACGTCATGCGCACCCACATGCAATCCCATAGGATAGCAATAGCCGGGCCAGCCATTTAAGTCATTACTAATTGGTTGATTTAGCCACCCAGCCCTGAGTTCAGTAGAGTGGCCCTAGGGACTCAAAATTCTGCTGCCCCTTAAAAATCTGCTGCCCTAGGCACCGGCCTTGTTGGCCTATGCCTTAATACGCCCCTGTGTGTTACAAATGTTACTCGCTTGTCCTCTCTCCTAGTCAATGTTTTATCCTTTTCTTTCAGTAATACCGCCCTCTCTGTTTTGCTCACTTTTTCTTGAGCTGCAGTAATTATTTTATAGGGATATCCTCTGTCCCTAAGTTTATTAGATAAAATATTTGCATGCTTTTTATAGGACTCAACAGTGGTATAATTCCTTCTGAGCCGTGTGAATTGTCCTTTAGCAACCGAGTTGAAGACTCTTTTGGGGTGATTACTGTGGGTGTGGAGCAAAGTGTTCCCCTGAAATGGGTTTATAGTAGACCTCTGTGTGTATTTCTCCATTAGTTAAACCTTTTATTATTACATTTAGATAATTAATATCTGGTTAAATTCTGATGTGTATCTGATGCCTACATCATTGATGTTAAGTATAGATACAAATTGCTCTGCACTATTTTTGTCCCCTTTCCAAATACACAGCAGGTCATCTATAAATCTTTGATAATAGATGATATTATCTTTGGTGGTAACTTATCATATAACAAGTTGCTGAGCTGTTGTTCATTCCTGGTAGAGCGCTTCTATTTCTCTATGTATTAGTAATATGACCCTGGGGATAGTCTCCCTAAGGGTAATGGAGTAACCAGATGTGTACTCCTTGCCCAATGGACTGCACCTCACTGTCGAGGTCCAAAGAAGGCCAAAACCATCGTCTGGGGTTCAGAGGAGGATTGCCTGGTATTTCGGGACTGGACTGACCTTGTTAGGCGGGATAAAACTATCCTCTGTTAAAATCACAGTAGGGCTAAAAGATTCTGCTTCTAGGAAGTTAACTCGCAATAGAACAATCTGCTATGCTGTTCTTCATTCCTGATAGAGTGTTTCTCTTTCTGTATGCATTAGCAATAAGACCCTGGGGATAGTCTTCCTAAAAGTGATGGGGGAAACCAGATGTGTACTCCTTTGCCCAGTGTGCTTAGAGGAATATGGCTGCATCTCACTGACGAGGTCCAAAGAAGGTTGAAACAATTGTCTGGGGTTGTAATGTTCCTTGTTCAGAGAAGAATTACCTGGCTAACCTTGCTAGGTGGGATCACACTGATATCCTTTAGAAAAGTTCTTCCTTGTGAAAAGCACAGTTGGGCTAATAGAGGCTGCTCCAATGTGCTAACCAGGTCATAGAGCAAGCTGCTGAGCTATTGTTCATTTCTGGTAGAGCGCTTCTCTTTCTTTATGTATTAGCAATAGCCTTAACCCTACCCTAACTGAAGCCCTAATCCTAAATCTAACTCTAGCCATGAGCAAAACCCCAGCATTAGTTCTTATTCTTAAATTGTAGCCCTGACACAAGACCTAGCAATCACCAAATCCTAGCCTTAACATTTACACTAGTCCTAACTGTAGCCCTTATAATTGGCCCTATTGTAAGACCTCACAATACATATTCATGGCTTTTAACCTTACTCTTGTCATAACTATAATAGTAAACTTGTCCTAATAATAAACCTAAGTCTAACCCTTGTCCTAACTGTAGCCCTAATCTTTAGCCCTAACCCAAGCTCTGGTAGCACCGAATCCTTGTGCATCTGTAGTCTTTATGTTTGTCCTGATCAGTGCTCCCTCTAAGGCCAGTTTTGTGAGCGGAGCAATTAGAGCAATTAGCAAACACTACACAATGCAGATTATAAGGTGTGCTTCCCATATTAACTGTTTCACTGCTGGGCTGCTCACAAAACTGGCCTTAGAGGGAACTCTGGTCCTGATCCATGTCTTATCCCCAATCCTTGTTCCATCTGTAATCCTATTGCTAGTCCAGATCTGAGTCTTAACCATAACCCGTGTGCCATCTGTAGTCTTACTGCTAGTCCTAATCCAAGTCTTAACCCTAACCCTTAGGTCATCTGAAATCCTTTTGCTAGTCTTAATCAGAGTCTTAACCCTAACCCTTATTTCATCTGTAGTCCTATTTCTAGTCCTCAACCAAGTCTTAATCCTAACCCTTGTGCCATCTGTAAGCCTATTGCTAATCCTGATCTGAGTCTTAAACCTAACCCTTGTACCATCTGTAGTCCTATTGCTAGTCATGACCTGAGTCTTAACACTAACCTTTGTGCCATCTGTAGTCCTATTGCTAGTCCTGATCCTAGTCTTAACCCTAAAACCTTGTGTCATATGTCGTCCTATTGCTAGTCATGATCTGGGTCTTAACCATAAGCCTTGTGCCATCTGTAGTCCTATTGCTAGTCCTGAACCAAGTCTTAACCATAACCCTTGTGTCATCTGTAACCCTATTGCTAGTCCTAAATTGAGTCTGAACTCTAAACCTTGTGCCGTCTGTAATCCTATTGCTAATCCTGATCTGAGTCGTAAACCTAACCCTTGTGCCATCTGTAGTCATTTTGCTAGTCCTGAACCGAGTCTTAACCATAACCCTTGTGCCATCTGTAATACTATTTCTAGTCCGCAACCAAGTCTTAACCCTATTGCCATCTGTAGTCCTATTGCTAGTACTGATCCCAGTCTTAACCATAACCCTTGTGCCATCTGTAACACTATTGCTAGTCCTGAATTGAGTCTTAACTCTAAACCTTATGCCCTCTCTAATCCTATTGCTAGTCCTGATCTGAGTCTTAACCCTAACCCTTGCGTCATTTGTAGTCCTATTGCTAGTCCTTATATGAGTCTTAACCCTAAACCCTTGTGTCATATGTAGTCCTTTTGCTAGTCCTGATCTGAGTCTTAACCCTAACCCTTGTCTCAAACAGTAGTCCTATTGCTAGTCCTGATCCGAGTCTTAACCCTAACCCTCGTGCTATCTGTAATCCTATTGCTAGTCCTGATCCAAGTCTTAACCATAACCCTTGTGCCATCTGTAGGCTATTGCTAGTTCTGAATTGAGTCTTAACTCTAAACCTTGGGCCCTCTGTAATCCTATTGCTAGTCCTGATCCGAGTCTTAACCATAACCCTTGTGCCATCTGTAGTTGTTTGCTAGTCCTGATCCAAGTCTTAACCCTAACCCTTATGTCATCTGTAGTCCTATTGCTAGTCCTGATCTGAGTCTCAACCCTAACCCTTGTGCCATCTGTAGTCTTACTGCTAGTCCTAATCCAAGTCTTAACCCTAACCCTTTTGCCATCTTTAGTCCTATTGCTAGTCCTGATCCGAGTCTTAACCATAACCCTTGTGCCATCTGTAGTCCTATTGCTAGCCCTGATCCGATTCTTAAGCATAACCCTTGTGCCATCTGTAGTCCTATTGCTAGTCCTGATCTGATTCTTAAGCATAACCCGTGTGTCATCTGTAGTCCTATTGCTATTCATGATCTGAGTCTTAACCCTATCCCTTGTGTCATCTGTAGTCCTAATGCTAGACATGATCTGAGTCTTAACCCTAACCCTTGTGTCATCTGTAGTCCTATTGCTAATCCTGATCTGAGTCTTAACCCTAACCCTTGTGTCATCTGTAGTCCTATTGCTAGTCATGATCTGAGTCTTAACCCTAACCCTTGTGTCATCTGTAGTCCTATTGCTAGTCATGATCTGAGTCTTAACCCTAACCCTTGTGTCATCTGTAGTCCTATTGCTAGTCCTGATCTGAGTCTTAACCCTAACCCTTGTGTCATCTGTAGTCCTATTGCTAGTCATGATCTGAGTCTTAACCCTAACCCTTATGTCATCTGTAGTCATATTGCTAGTCCTGATCTGAGTCTTAACCCTAGCCCTTATGTCATCTGTAGTCATATTGCTAGTCCTAATCTGGGTCTAAACCCTAACCCCTATGTCATCTGTAGTCATATTGCTAGTCCTGATCTGAGTCTTAACCCTAACCCTTGTGTCATCTGTAGTCATATTGCTAGTCATGATCTGAGTCTTAACCCTAACGCTTGTGTCATCTGTAGTCATATTGCTAGTCATGATCTGAGTCTTAACCCTAACGCTTGTGTCATCTGTAATCCTATTGCTAGTCCTGATCTGAGTCTTAACCCTAACCCTTATGTCATCTGTAGTCATATTGCTAGTTATGATCTGAGTCTTAGCCCTAACCCTTGTGTCATCTGTAGTCCTATTGCTAGTCATGATCTGATTCTTAACCCTAACCCTTGAAAAAGTATTACATGAAAAGCTTTACATTAGAATTAAGATGTTCTGGTAACATTTATAACCACCCACTTATTGTACCAGATCCATAGCACAAGCTACACTATAGAACATTAAATTCTTTGTATTAGACTGTCTCTATAAAAGAGGCCATTAAGCATGTTTACTATCCGGCAAGTTACCATCTAACATTGCTCCCCCAGCTCTACATATCCATATCTGAGCAACGAAAGTAAAACTTGTGCACTTTTGTGAATGAAACCACATAACAAGGTCTTTCACATTCAGATGTAAAGTGAAGCTGACAATTACACAGTCTCACAATGTATCAGCACAGAAATAGCAAAGAACGCTACAGGCCAGGAAGTGACAGGTGTTGTTTTGGGTTTTAACACTGCTAACAAGAGCCTGTTATAGCTGTTTTGTTACAGTGGCAAAGAGCCATTACTTCTGCATGAACCACTGGCAGAGAAAAAGATATCACTATTACAAGCAGAACAATGTTTTTTTACTTAGAGAAACCTCCTTTGTTATTAATCATTTGTATTAATTAAAATGAATGACTAATATGTCTGCATCTCATACTTACATTCATACATACATTCAAATATAAATACATACATATACATACAAACATACATATATACATAAATACATATACATACATACAAATATACATATATACATAAATACATATATACATACATATACATACATATACATAAAAACATACATATATACATAAAAAATATATACATATACATACATACATACATATATACATACATACATATAAACTCACCGGCCACTTTATTAGGTACACCTGTTCAATTGCTTGGTAACACAAATTGTTAATCACATGGCAGCAACTCAATGCATTTAGGCATCTGTGGTGAAGACGACTTACTGAAGTCAAACCGAGCATCAGAATGGGGAAGAAAGGGGATTTAAGTGGCTTTGAACGTGGCATGGTTGTTGGTGCCAGACAGGCTGGTCTGAGTATTTAAAAAACTGCTTATCTACTGGGATTTTCATGCACAACCATCTCTAGGGTTTACAGAGAATGGTCCGAAAAAGAAAAAATATCCAGTGAGTGGCAGTTGTGTGGACGAAAATGCCTTGTTGATGTCAGAGGTCAGAGAAGAATGGGCAGACTGGTTCTATATAATAGAAAGGCAAAAGTAACTCAAATAACCACTTGTTACAACCAAGGTAGGCAGAATATCATCTCTGAACACACAACACGTCTAACCTTGAAGCAGATGGGCAACAGCAGCAGAAGACCACACCGGTGTCACGCCTGTCAGCTAAGAACAGGAAACTGAGGCTACAATTCGCACAGGATCAGCAAAATTGGACAATAGAAGATTGGAAAAATGCTGCCTGGTATGATGAGTCTTGATTTCAGCTGCGACATTCAGATGGTAAAGTCAGAATTTGACGTAAACAGCATGAAAGCATGGATCCATGCTGCTTTGTATCAACAGTTCAGGCTGTTGGTAGTGGTTTTAATGGTGTGGTGGATACCTTAGTAGCAATTGAGCATTGTTTAAATGCCACGGCCTACCTGAGTATTGTTGCTGACCATGTCCATCCCTTTATGACTACAGTGTACCCATCTTCTTATGGATTTCCAGCAGGATAATGCACCATTTCACAAAGCTCAAATCATCTCAAACTGGTTTCTTGAACATGACAATGAGTTCACTGTGCTCCAATGGCCACCACAGTCACCAGATCTCAATCCAATAGAGCACCTTTGGGATGTGGTGAAACGGGAGATTTACATCATGGATGTGCAGCCGACAAATCTGCAGCAACTGCGTGAGGCTATCATGTAAATATGGACCAAACCTTGTTGAATCTATGCCAAAAAGAATTAAGGCAGTTCTAAAGGCAAAAGGGGGTCCAACCCGGTGCTAGCAAGTTGTAACTAATAAAGTGGTCAGAGAGTGTGTGTATATATTTATACATACATACAGTATCTCACAAAAGTGAGTACACCCCTCACATTTTTGTAAATATTTTATTATATCTTTTCATGTGACAACACTGAAGAAATTACACGTTGCTACAATGTAAAGTAGTGAGTGTACATCCTGTATAACAGTGTAAATTTTCTGTCGCCTCAAAATAACTCAACACACAGTTGGCAACAAAAGTGAGTACACCCCTAAGTGGAAATGTACAAATTGGGCCCAAAGTGTCAATATTTTGTGTGGCCACCATTATTTTCCAGTACTGCCTTAACCCTCTTGGGCATGGAGTTCACCAGAGCTTCACAGGTTGCCACTGGAGTCCTCTTCCACTCCTCCATGATGACATCACAGAGCTGATGGATGTTAGAGACCTTGCGCTCCCCCACCTTCCATTTGAAGATGCCCCACAGATGCTCAATAGGGTTTAGGTCTGGAGACATGCTTGGCCAGTCCATCACCTTTACCCTCAGCTTCTTTAGCAAGGCAGTGGTCATCTTGGAGGTGTGTTTGGGGTTGTTATCATGTTGGAATACTCCAAAGGGAGGGGATCATGCTCTACTTCAGTCACAGTACATGTTGGTTCCGTCAATGAACTGTAGCTCCCCAGCATTCATGCAGGCCCAGACAATGAGACTCCCACCACCATGCTTGACTGTGTCTTTGTACTTCTCACCTGGTTGCCGCCACACATGCTTGACATCATCTGAACCAAATAAGTTTATCTTAGTCTCATCAGACTACAGGACATGGTTCCAGTAATCCATGTCCTTAGTCTGCTTGTCTTCAGCAAACTGTTTGCGGACTTTCTTGTGTATCATCTTTAGAAGAGGCTTCCTTCTGGGACGACAGCCATGCAGACCAATTTGATGCAGTGTGCGGTGTATGGTCTGAGCACTGACAGGCTGACCCTCCCACCCCTTCAACCTCTGCAGCAATGTTAGCAGCACTCATACATCTATTTCCCAAAGACAAACTCTGGATATGACGCTGAGCATGTGCACTCAACTTCTTTGGTCCATTATGGCGAGGCCTGTTCTGAGTTGAACATGTCCTGTGAAACCGATGTATGGTCTTGCCTATCGTGCTGCAGCTCAGTTTCAGCCTAAGCCATCTTTATGTAGAGCAACGGTTTAGACATTAATGGCTGTGTGTTGAGTTATTTTGAGGGGACAGCAAATTTATACTATTATACAGGCTGTAAACTTACTACTTTACATTGTAGTAAAGTGTAATTTCTTCAGCGTTGTCAAATGAAACGATATAACAAAATATTTACAAAAATGTGAGGGATGTACTCACTTTTGTGAGATACTGTACATACATACACTATATCCATACATACATATATTCGTATATACGTATATATATCTCAAATATAACACTAAAAGTAGCACTGGCTTACATAAACTAGATTAAAAGCATACAACTATAAGTAAGTTACAGCATTCGGCCCAATAGTGAATGGCCCCGGGTGCCAAGCAAAGGTTTCTTTTTAACTGGGTCCCTGCTAGCTTTTAACCTGAGAAACAAGGGTTGCATGGCCAGATTTAGTTTTGCTAGACATATAGAAAACACTGAGATTGACTGCACTCTCAAAGAGTAGTAGGTACATCCCATGCTACTGACAAAACTCACAGCTCTGCATGCTCAGTAGTACCCAAAAGCAACTGGGTTTATATCCAGTGAATTAACATATTAATGCCAGACATGTCTGGGTGCAAAGCCCAGTAGGAAAAACCCATATAAATATCAAATGCTGCGCACAAAACCACAGGAAATGTAAGTAAGGGCTGACTAGCTTGTGTGTTTGATATCTATATGTCACTTCCTTTTTTGTTGTTTTTTAACCCAGATCTGTCTGAGGTTAAAGGGCCATAATAGTTTATTTATTTATTTTTAATATTAAGACTCGTGACCCTACACTGCTGTGTGTTTACCACCCACTAAGCAATTAAACACACGGTAGAAGGACCTATAGAGCACAAACCCCTGAGTTGTGTGACTAGCGTTGCTTATTGGATCAGCACTGAGTTCCGATTAAGAAAAGCAGTTCTGCAGGTCCCAAATTGCACTTCTACCTTTTGAGGAGGTCACACACACAGTAGTGTAGGGTCGATAGAAGAGGAGTGCACGGACAAAAAATTCAGTTCAGCCGAATGTTTTGGACAGAATATCCAGTAAATTTAGTTTTCCGAATATTCAGCTGCTGTGTTATTCAGTATTTGTCTTGTTTTAAACTAAACAAATACTGAATATTAATGGAATATTTACATTCATTTTTGTTAAATGAAAAAGTTCACCTGTTGCTTTACATACTTACCTCTAGTGAGGGCCAAACTAATCCTCTTCTTCACAGAGCCCTGAGGCTTAGCTTGGCAGATCCCTGGGCCTGTGCTATAGGTGAAGGTCTATTAGCACAGACCTTGGGAGCGGCCACGCTAAGCCGCTTATTAGCGCAACCCTGGAGCGCTGTGAAAAAGGGTCAAGATTAGAGCAGCTATCCAGTGCTAGAGGTAAGTATTTTTAACTCCTAAGGTAATGTAAATGAAGCAAATGAATACTGGTGAATGTCATCAGTATTTATTTGTTTTCTTTACATTTCTTGGTGCATTCTTTTGTTAATGCACATTTGTAACAAAACTATTGTACGTCTAGTCTTAAAATGACATGCTGTAATATTTTACTATTAGCTGCCTGAGTCACTGGATGAAAACCCAGCTATCTATGAGTACTGCGTTTTACCAGTAGCATGGGATGCAATGCATCTCCGTGTTATTTATATATATATGTGTGGTTCCAGCGGAGACTAGAAATACTTGCTCTAAATATTATAACCCCTTGAGTAAAATCATTTTCTCTGCTTTGGCCAATCAGATGTAAATGTGTTTCTTAAAACACCACTAAATACAGTAGAATTGAATAACTGAAATGAGCAGTGGAATATTTTCTTGCAAATTTAAAAGTTAATTTTATTTCCCCTCCCCCATATCATGTGATAGCAATCAGCCAATCACAAAATAGCTATACGTATATACTGTGCACTTAAGCACATGCTCAGTAGGAGCTGGGGCCTAAGAATCAGTAGGAGCTGGGGCCTAAGAAAGTGTCCATATAAAAGACTGTGCACGTTTTGATAATGGAAATATAATGGAAAGTTTTTGTTTTTTTAAATTGATGCTTTATCTGAATCATGAAACTTTAATTTTGACTTTAGTGGCCCTTGAAGCAATCACTGTGTAGCAGATGCAATGTAACTGTGGCATACTTAGGTATACATTATACACTCCCCCCACTACTGGGTCTATTTCACCTGCATCTAAAGAGATTCTGTGCATTGAGGAATCCGTACCACAGCAGCATCTCAGTGACCCATATTGATATCAGGAATCAGCCTGCAAGGTGGAAGCTGCAGACTCTCAGCTTTTTTTTCCGATTCATTATCTCAAGCCCTAGAAATGTTAAATGAGGTTATTTCCCTGAGAGTCACAGGAAAGATAATGACATGGGGGAAGGGACACTGACACACAGAAATAGCGCAAGACATACCCCACAGAAAGAGGGCTTACACCATCCGAAATAATAATAGTTTAAGATGATAGATAGATAGACAGACAGACAGACAGAAGACAGATAGATAATAGATAGAGACAGACAGACAGACACACAGAAATAGCACAAGACATACCCAACAGAAAGAGGGTTTACACCAATCGAAATAATAATAGTTTAAAGATAGATAGATAGATAGATAGATAGATAGACAGAAGACATATAGATAATAGATTGAGACAGACAGACAGACACACATAAATAGCACGACATACCCAACAGAAAGAGGGTTTACACCAATCAAAATAATAATAGTTTAAAGATAGATAGATAGATAGATAGATAGATAGATAGATGATAGATTAGATGTATGATAGATATATGATAAATGATAGATAAACAGATAGATAGATGATAGATAGATAGATAGATAGATAGATAGATAGATAGATAGATAGATGATAGACAGACAAACGGACAGATCGATAGATGATAGATAGATAGATAGATAGATGATAGATTAGATGTATGATAGATAGATGATAAATGATAGGCAAACAAATAGATAGATAGATGATAGATAGATAGATAGATAGATAGATAGATAGATAGATAGATGATAGATAGATGATAGATAGATAATAGATGATAGACAGACAAACTGAGAAATTGATAGATGATAGATAGATAGATAGATAGATAGATAGATAGATAATAGATAGGTAGATAGTTTGATTGATTGATTTATTAGATTAGATGTATGATAGATAGATGATAAATGATAGGCAAACAAATAGATAGATAGATAGATAGATAGATGATAAATAGATAGATAATAGATGATAGACAGACAAACGGACAAATTGATAGATGATTGATAGATAGATAGATAGATAGATAGATAGATAGATAGATAGATAGATAGATAGATAGATAGATAGATAGATGATAGATTAGATGTATGATAGATAGATGATAAATGATAGGGAAACAAATAGATAGATAGATAGATAGATAGATAGATAGATAGATGATAGATGATAGATGATAGATAGATGATAGATAGATAATAGAGGATAGACAGACAAACGGACAAATTGATAGATGATAGATAGATAATAGATAGGTAGATAGTTTGATTGATTGATTAGATTAGATGTATGATAGATAGATGATAAATGATAGACAAACAAATAGATAGATAGATAGATAGATGATAGATAGATAGATAATAGATGATAGACAGACAAACGGATAAATTGATAGATGATAGATAGATAGATAGATAGATAATAGATAGGTAGATAGATAGGTAGATAGATTGGTATATACATAGATTATACAAAGATAGATAGATAGATTGAAATAGACAGACAAAATAAACTATGCAGAGTACCTAGGTCTTTTAACAAGGGGTTACTAAGGACATAGCCCCCTTATAGCAGGTCAGTATAGGAGTTAAGCTGTCACATGGGTATGGACTTTGCTCCCCTTAGTGTTGCATCAGGTAAATAGTACCACAAAACTCCTCCAAATATTTTCCCATCCTGGGGTCATCCCAAACAGATGCAGTTCAACAGCCTCTGCTTTGTCTGTTTATAACTGACTTTTCTCCTGCATAACACCAGGAAGACCATTTAACCCATCAGATTCTTGGACACTTGTTAAAACGCATGCGCATGTGGGCGTGCGCACTAAGAACATAGCCATCAGATTGTTGGACACTTTTTAGAGCGCATGTGGGAAATACGAACATTAAATTAATTATATATATATATTTATTTAATTCCTTTTTGTTTAATTTGAGTCCAACTATAAGCGATCACATGAACAGGAGGTGACGTAAATCCCACTCTTTCTGTGAATTATACGTATTTTTAAATATTCCTACCATTTTGTGTGGTGTATTCATACTTCACATGCATAAATAATGAGAATAAACTTTATTAAGAAAAAGACTCTCTTTATTACATATCTTCTAAAAGTTAAACACATTAAAACAGTTTAACACATTAAAATTAAATAAAATGTAAGGAATTAATATATATATATAATTAATTTAGTATTCGTATTTAACGCATGCGCTCTAAAAAGTGTCCAACAATTTGATGTCTATGTTTTTAGTGCACAAGTGTCCAAGAATCAGATGGGTATATTGTATTTGTGATGTGCTAGGATTGGAATCCGATGATGAGGAGGAGCGCATGAGCGGTGAGTATTTGCGGTTAGACTCAGGTAGTCTCAGGAGAAGTAATGAACATCTAGGAGCTAGTTGGTAATAGGTGGATACATACACATGCAACTTGACATTGGCTCATCCAATGTGTTCAGCTAGCTCCCAGTAATGCATTGCTGCTCCTTCAACAAAGGATACCAGGAGAATGAAGAAAATTTAAGCTGCCCATATCATCCTCTGCACAATCTTTTTCTTTATTCCTGCAATATATTTTACCATGGTTAATCATGTCTTTCATAGCTGCCCACAACCCTTTAATCTTCTATAAACAATAAATAAATGATTATCACATTAAAAAGACAAATAAAACAATAGGGTTAAAAGATCATTTTAATATTATGCTACAGTTTTGTGGTATGTTTGCTGTTAAATGGTGGTACAAGTTTAGGTTGCACAAGCGTTTAAACTAAAACAATATTGTTCTGTGCATTTTATTGGGATTAATACACATTTAATCTGTTGATAATGTTACATTACAGCAAATCATTACATGTATATATTAATTAAAATTAATAAGAGCTGAAAATTTATAGAATGGCATATTTACATATAAAACACTTAATAAAGTATATAAAGTATTATATTGCTTAATTCTCTTAAAGCGAAAGTGCAGGATTGTCGTGATACCACAGTGAGTAATTTTTTTGGCAAAATTGCAAGGCTGACAACGATACCTAGGGATGACTAAACAATTCCCTTGAATACTGAATGTAACCTTTTAATATTTGTTGATTCCAATAGACATCTTTGAAGGGACACTGTACTCAAACAATTTATATCACTCATATGAATAACCATATGTTTATTTTTAAAAATGTTTTTCTTGCCTGAAAAATTTGAAGTAAAAGTAATTAAAATGAAAGTGAAACTAATACAGCTGTATCAGTTATAAACCTCCTACTAATGCTGATTGGCTAACAGGTACATCGTATTAATGCTGATTGGCCAATACGTACCGCTGCACTTTCATTTCAGCAACACATTTGGAATACAGTGTTCATTCCATATACAAATAATCAAATGTTACACTTGGTTCAGGGATAGATTGCATCTGTTTTAAAGAAAATGTATTTCAAAGTTTGATGGTTGTTCAATGACCATCTAGAACAAAGAAATGTGCCCAACATGTTAATATTTAGTGAATGTCCAAAAACATTGGCCCTTTCCTACTGATAACCAATGGCAAATTGAAAATGTCTTTGTTTTAGGAACTGCAATTGGATGAACATGCTGGTATGTCCTTCACATGTGACATCAAAGAAAACATCCGAGCAGAAAAGTAAATATATTTGTACCATATGTGTATCTTATAAGGGACATATATGTAACTAATAAGGCAACATATACAGAACTGATAAGGCACTGTACAGAGCATATTATCTCTTGAGTGGTTTGTTGCTTTTATAGATTGACTGAAGACTTTTCAGAAGGTTGTGGTGTGAGTCCAGAGGATAGGTCAGCTGGAGGTCAGTCTGCTGTCTGGTGCTTACAAGATGAGTGGGAGTGCATAGACAAAACCATTAATATACTGAGAACATCAACTGCTCCGTATGTGCAAAAATATTAATCCAAGCGCATGGGGATCACAGACCTGTCAGACAAGTGTCAACAATGGTTTTGTTATTAAATGTCACAAATATATTATAATCAATCAATTCCAATGAATCTGTAAAAAACTCACATGAGCAGTTGACGATAGTGTAAACCGTGATACGTTTTCTTCACCTAATTATTTTATGTGTGATTTTTAAGTATGTGCATGAGCATGGCAAGTATGGTGCATAATTATAAGCCAGGGCTCATTTTAGGCAAGTGTTGTGTGTGATTTGCCAGCTAAAATTAAGATTCTGTCTGTCTGTCTATAATCTATCTATCATCTATCTATCTTTTATCTACTATCATCTATCTATCTATCATCTATCATCTATCTATCTATCTATCTATCTATCTATCTATCTATCTATCTATCTATCTATCTATCATCTATCAATCTATCATCTATCTATCCATATATCTACCCATCTATCATCTATCTATCTATCTATCTATCTATCTTTTATCTACTATCATCTATCTATCTATCATCTATCTATCTATCTATCTATCTATCTATCTATCATCTATCAATCTATCATCTATCTATCCATATATCTACCCATCTATCATCTATCTATCTATCTATCTATCTATCATCTATCTATCTATCTATCTATCTATTATCTACTATCATCTATCTATTATCTATCTATCTATCATCTATCTATCTATCTATCTATCTATCATCTATCTATCTATCTATCTATCTATCTATCTATCTATCTATCATCTATCAATCTATCATCTATCTATCCATATATCTACCCATCTATCATCTATCTATCTATCTATCTATCTATCATCTATCTATCTATTATCTACTATCATCTATCTATCTATCTATCTATCTATCTATCTATCTATCTATCATCTATCTATCTATCTATCTATCTATCTATCATCTATCAATCTATCATCTATCTATCCATATATCTACCCATCTATCATCTATCTATCTATCTATCTATCTATCTATCATCTATCTATCATTTATCTATCTATATATCCATCTATCATCTATCTATATATCCATCTATCTATCTATCTATCTATCTATCTATCTATCATCTATCTATCATCTATCTATCTATCTATCTATCTATCTATCTATCTATCATCTATCTATTTATCTATCTATCTATTTAGCATATATCTATCTAGCATCTATCTATCTATCTATCTGTCTGTCTGTCTGTCTGTCTGTCTGTCTGTCTTTCTTTCTTTCTATCTATCTATCTATCTATCTACCTACCTACCTACCTACCTACCTATTATCTATCTACTCAACCTATTATCTATCTATCAAACATCTATCGATCAATCAATCAGTCTGTCTGTCTGTCTTTCTATCTATCTCAATCAATCCATCTGTCTTATCTAGATATATCACGTTTATTGCTTTTTGACGTTTAGAAGAAGAAATCTCTCACTACAAACCTTACTATGAGCCAGTTTCACGCTAATTTTTTTTTCACTCACACACAAACGCCATTCAAAGTAAACATTTAACACAGGCGGGTTATCGCATGTATTACAAGTTGAAAGTATTTTATATATATATAAAAACAGAGAAACTGTGTTAAACAATTAGGCCCTCTAGTGGTGGAGAACCTGAACTGCTACTTATATTCACATCACTTTTTAGAATTATTATATATTCATGTACCCTCGCCGTGGATTATCAAAAGCTCAACAGCTGAGAGAGAGAGAGAGAGAGAGAGAGAGAGAGAGAGAGAGATTAAACATAACATAACACAACACGGCCCGTGTCAACGGGCTTTAGGACTAGTTTATTCATAAATAAATATTTCTACATATATCTGATGTTTTTTTAAACAAATATATATTTCTACCTATATATAGGTGATTGTTTATAGGTATAGATATATACACATACATAAATACATACAGTATATACTGTATATATATATATGAATATCTATTTATAAATACATAGAACATATTCTGCTATGTACAGAACATTGGAATGTGAAATATTTACAGTAAATACATAGGGGCAAATTTATAAATATTTATCACATTCATAACAGAAGTTATGAAGCAGCAGTTTACCCCCTGCTAGCAGCCGATTGGCCGCAA
Organism: Bombina bombina; assembly: GCF_027579735.1. NCBI lineage: Eukaryota > Metazoa > Chordata > Amphibia > Anura > Bombinatoridae > Bombina > Bombina bombina. The sequence continues at coordinate 16,409,307 of NC_069506.1, forward strand.
ATCTGCAGGGGACGGCATTGCACCAGCAGTTCACAAGAACTGCTAGTGCAATGATAAATGCCGACAGCGTATGCATTTATCGTTGTGCGGCGGACATGATACGCTACTTCGTATCATGTCCGCTCGCACATTGATAAAGATGCCCCATGGTTATAACCTTTATTAAAAATGAATATTGCATAAATATGCTTTTACGTGTTTTCATTTCATTTACGGCAAAAGGCTCTAATGCACTTCGTTTCACAAATGAACAGGAAGTGAGGAACTAACTAGGTTATAAAACCCGTGACAAAGAAGAAGAAAAGAGACTTCTGTATTTTGTTTTTGAGCAGCTAAACCCAATTCTGGACATTCTGGTTGTAGAACTGAACAAAAGTAAAGCAGATTTCCTGGCAGGGTTACGGAATCTGCCTTTAAGTTTTGCAGAGGGTTTACTAAGTGAGCTTTTGTTGTCCCTCTCTCTTTTCTTTAACCCTCTGGCTACTGGCGGCGTACATGCTTGGGTGTCAATTTGATTGGGGGAAAAACTGAGTGGCACCCAAGCACTTTTCAGTGCTAGGTGTAACTTTTATATAACAAGACTTTTATTACTCTAACATACGAATCAGCAATCAGAGTACCTTCAGGAGCATGTTATTATCAGGCTTAAAGGGACATGAAACCTACATTTTTCTTTCCAGTTTACTTCTATTAACAAATTTGCTTCATTCTTTTGGTATCATTTGTTGAAGGAGCAGCAATGCACTGCTGGTTTCTAACTGAACACATGGGCGAGCCAATGGCAATCAGTATATATATGCAGCCACCAATCAGCAGCTAGAACCTAGGTTTGTTGCTGCTCCTGAGCTTACCTAGATAAACCTTTCAGCAAAGGATAACAAGAGAAGGAAGCAAATTAAACAATAGAAGTAAACTGGAAAGTTGTTTAACATTGTATGTTCTACCTAAAGCATGAATGTCTAAGTATGACTTTACTGTCCCTTTAAGTAGACCTCATATGTTTGAGGGTGCAATATCTGAGAAAAACATCTCTCAAAATACCGTGTTTTAATCTTTAACCTTTTAACGCCGTTATGCCGTTCTATTCCGTCATATTTACACTGGGCTTAAAAGCCGTTATGACGGAATAGAACGTCATAACAAACGGCTGTCCTGAAGCCTTCTGTGCTTCAAGTACTTGATCGCGGTCTGGAGGGCGTTCCTAGGGTTGTAGGGACGCCCCCCAGATGCGATCCAATAATTGAAATCTCGCGATCGTATGCACGATCGCGTAGTTTCAATTTGTCTACATCGGAACAGGTGTTCCGATGTAGACACTTTAACCCTGTCACGAAAGGGTTAATAAAACTGGATTACACTATTTTTTATCAATGTGTTTTTTTCACATATTAACGTGACCCTGCATAAGAGGAAACGGGGTGAACTTGCAAATATACATCAGGAGAAAGCACTACCATACTTGAAGAGGAGGAACTACTCCACACCCCTCTCTCTCTCTCTCTCTCTCTCTCTCTCTCTCGACACGTATATGTATGTATCTAAATTTTTTTCCCTAACACCCAAGATCTCATGTCTTTGAGCCCTTATAACATTTGTGTGCAATTTTTTTTGAGAATTTTTTTTTTATTAGACAGTGTTAATATGAGTTTAACTGTACTTTGTAATGCATTTGTTAAGTGTTTTGTGCAACTTTTTAATTTTGCAAAACAGTTAACGACAGCTCTGAGATTGCGGTAAGGGTTCTAGTGTGAATCAAGATTGTGCTAGAGAAATCGCGATTTCGTTAAACTTGTAAACTCAGCGCAATTAAAAAGGAGCGCAAACTATCGCGAAAACCCTTGAAAAATCGTTTGCGCTCCACTTGTAATCTAGCCCTAAATGTTCTTTCTAGGGTAAAATAGAATATTATTTTCCTCTGCACCGAGGTTGGGGCTTAAGCAAAATACTAAGGGCCATATGTGGCCCCCCAGACACATGCTGCAAATCAATTTAAACAATTTAGGCCCAGATTATGAGTGAAGCGCTAATGTTTGTACCCGAGCGATAAGGAGACTTCAGAGCTATGGTTGACTGTTTCGCAAAACAAAAAAGCTGAACACAAAACACATCAAAAATACATTACAAAGTATATTTACACTTATAATAACACTGTCTAATAAATATACATTACACAATACAGTTACACTCATAATAACACCATCTAACAAATATACATTACACAGTACAGTTACACACATAATAACACTGTCTAATAAATATACATTACACAATACAGTTACACTCATAACACCATCTAATAAATATACATTACACAGTACAGTTACACTCATAATAACACTATCTAATAAATATACATTACACAGTACAGTTACACTCATATTAACACTGTCTAATAAACATACATTGCACAGCACAGTTACACTTATAATTACACCATCTAATAAAAATACATTCACAGTACAGTTACACTCATATTAACACTGTCTATTGTCTAATAAATATACATTACACAGTACAGTTACACTCATATTAACACTGTCTAATAAATATACATTACACAGTACAGTTACACTTACAATAACACTGTCTAATAAATATACATTACACAGTACAGTTACACTCATAATAACACTGTCTAATAAATATACATTACACAGTACAGTTACACTCATAATAACACTGTCTAATAAATATACATTACACAGTACAGTTACACTCATAATAACACTGTCTAATAAATATACATTACACGGTACAGTTACACTCATAATAACACTGTCTAATAAATATACATTACATAGTACAGTTACCCTCATAATAACAGTATCTAATAAATATACATTACACAGTACAGTTACACTCATAATAACACTGTCTAATAAATATACACTACACAGTACAGTTACACTCATAATAACACTGTCTAATAAATATACATTACACAGTACAGTTACACTCATAATAACACCATGTAATAAATATACATTACACAGTACAGTTACACTCATAATAACACTGTCTAATAAATATACATTACACAGTACAGTTACACTCATAATAACACTGTCTAATAAATATACATTACACAGTACAGTTACACTCATAATAACACTATCTAATAAATATACATTACACAGTACAGTTACACTTATAATAACACTATCTAATAAATATATATTACACAGTACAGTTACACTTATAATATCACTATCTAATAAATATACATTACACAGTACAGTTACACTCATAATAACACTATCTAATAAATATACATTACACAGTACAGTTACACTCATAATAACACTGTCTAATAAATATACACTACACAGTACAGTTACACTCATAATAACACTGTCTAATAAATATACATTACACAGTACAGTTACACTCATAATAACACTATCTAATAAATATACATTACTCAGTACAGTTACACTCATAATAACACTGTCTAATAAATATACATTACACAGTACTGTTACACACATAATAACACTGTCTAATAAATATACCTTACATAGTACAGTTACATTCATAATAACACTGTCTAATAAATATACATTACACAGTACTGTTACACTTATAATAACACTATCTAATAAATATACATTACACAGTGCAGTTACACACATAATAACACTGTCTAATAAATATACCTTACATAGTACAGTTACACTTATAATAACACTATCTAATAAATATACATTACACAGTACAATTACACACATAATAACACTATCTAATAAATATACATTACACAGTACAGTTACACTCATATTAACACTGTCTAATAAGCATACATTACACAGTGCAGTTACACACATAATAACACTGTCTAATAAATATACCTTACATAGTACAGTTACACTTATAATAACACTATCTAATACATATACATTACACAGTACAGTTACACTTATAATAACACTATCTAATAAATATACATTACACAGTACAGTTACACTTATAATAACACTATCTAATAAATATACATTACATAGTACAGTTACACTTATAATAACACTCTCTAATAAATATACCTTACACAGTACAGTTACACTTATAATAACACTATCTAATATATATATATTACAAAGTACAGTTACACTCATAATAACACTATCTAATAAATATACATTACACAGTACAGTCACACTCATAATAACACTATCTAATAAATATGCCTTACACAGTACAGTTACACTTATAATAACACTATCTAATAAATATACATTACACAGTACAGTTACACTCATAATAACACTGTCTAATAAATATACATTACATAGTACAGTTACACTTATAATAACACTATCTAATAAATATACATTACACAGTACAGTTACACTCATAATAACACTGTCTAATAAATATACATTACATAGTACAGTTACACTTATAATAACACTATCTAATAAATATACATTACACAGTACAGTTACACTCATAATAACACTGTCTAATAAATATACATTACATAGTACAGTTACACTTATAATAACACCATCTAATAAACATACATTACACAGTACAGTTACACTCATAATACACTCTAATAAAAATGCTAAAAAAATATATTGAACACAAATGTTATAAGGGTTCAAAGAGATGAGATCTCATAAATGCAGGCAAAGAACTTTAACATTAAGATACATACATATACATGTCTAAAGATGTTTATCTGTATAAATATATGTATATGTATGTGTACATATGTATTTATGTGTATATGTACTTACAGACATATATACACATAAATACATATGTACACATTTATAGACATTTATATAAGTGCATCGAAGCCCTTTGCAGTTAAGTAAATGAACATGTAAAAACATTTATGCAATATTCTTTTTTAATAAAGTGTTATAGTGTGTATTTACTGTAAATATGCATTAAATAGTGCTCCACTTGTAATCTGGCCCTTAGTGTGAATGATACGTTTTTTATCAGTGACAGCTCTTATTCTCCAAGCATCACATAACACTCACACTCCAACCCACAGGCCGCGTAGCCGTCACACAATGTAAATACATCAGCCCATACATTACTCTGGTATGTGCTACATGACATAAGCAATTCATTACTTCCAGTATTATTCTCAGGATTCCCATCTCAGCCAAGGATTTACTGACTATGGGGTCAATTTATCAAAGGCTTTGCAAGCCTTTTGACCCACTATGGCTGCATGCCGTATTTAACAAGCAGCGGTCATCAGACTGCTGCTTCTCTAATCTTTCACCATCTTTTCTAGTCCAAACGGGGAGATTGACTGCTTCTGCCCGCGTGTGATTGGCTGTGCACGGGCAGGGGACGGGATTGCACGCAAGCGCTTGTGTGCAATGGTGAATTCCGCCAGGTGAATTCAGCCCGCCATAGGCTTGATAAATCGCCCCCTATATAAATGAGTGTATAAACATCTGCACACCCCTGTGTCTTAGAGATTATGCTATGTACTCACCTTTCACTCAGTACCATAGAATTATAACCTTCTGCTTGACAAACCTAGAAAACAAAAAAAGTATTTTTATAAAAAAGATAAACACAATCTGCAAAAATGATGTTCTAAATCATGTGAGCATGTAATGTCTGTAATGTCTGTATTTCTGGTCTTTGATAACTATCACCTAGATTATGAGTTTTGCGCTAAACAGGATGCAAAACTAACGCCAACAAAAGTTACGTTATTTCCCTTTCCATAGCGCTGCCGTTACGATTTACTCAAAAGCCACCTTGTGTGTGTGATATGGTGGCGTTAAGCTGTATACCGCACAAAAGCCAAGGGCTGATTTGTCGTGCTCGTGCACGCTCTCCCCCATAGACATCAATAGGGAGAGAGTGTTAGAAAAAAACACCTGAAGTGCGGAATGAAAAATCTCCGTAATACAACCCCCATTGATGTCTATAGGGAAAAAAAAGTTACTTTTAAACCTAACACCCTACCATAAACCGCTAGTCTAAACACCCCTTATTCGCTGCCCCCGACATCGTCGACACTAATAAAAGTTATTAACCCCTATTCCGCAGCTCCCCGACATCGCTGACACTAATAAAAGTTATTAACCCCTATTCCGCTGCTCCCCAACATCGCCGACACTAATAAAAGTTATTAACCCCTAATCTGCCACTTCCGACATCGCCGACACTAAATTAAATGATTAACCCCTAAACCTCCGGCCTCCCATATCGCCACCACTAAAAAACCTATTAACCTCTAAACCTCCGGGCCCCCACATCGCCGCCACTATGGGTAGTTTAGGATTTTTTACAGTTAGGTTTTTTATTTTGGGGGGTTGGTTGGGTGGTGGGTTTTACTGTTGGGGGGACTTTGTATTTTTTTTAATATTTTTAATTTAGGGCAATGCCCTACAAAGGGCCCTTTTAAGGGCTATTGGTAGTTTATTGTAGGTTAGGGGGAGTAGTTATTTTGGGAGGGCTTTTTAATTTTTATAGGGCTATTAGATTAGGTGTAATTGTTTTTATTTTTGATCATTTTGTTTATTATTTTTTGTAAGCTTAGTGTTTTTTATTTTTTGTAAATTAGTGCTTATTATTTTTTGTATTTTCAGATTTTTTTATTTTTTTTCGTAGTGTTAGTTTTTTTAAAATTTGTAATTTAGGTTTTTAATTGGTAGCATTTGTATATTTTATTAGAATACTAAGGTTAGGTTAATTTATAGTTTAATGTTAGGCTTATTTTTATTTCACAGGTAAGTTTTTATTTATTGTAATATAGTTATATTGCAATTTTAATTTAAAGTTAGGGGGTGTTAGGCTTAGGGGTTAATAGTTTAATTTAGTGTTTTGCGATGTGGGGGGCTGGCGGTTTAGGGGTTTATAGGTTTATTTAGTGGCGGCTATGGGGGGTCTGGTGGTTTAGGGGTTAATAGGTTTATTTAGTGGTGGCGATGTGGGGGGCCGGAGGTTTAGGGGTTAATAGGTTTATTTAGTAGTGGAGATGTGGGGTCCAGATGTTTAGGGTTTAAAAGGTTTATTTAGTGGCCGCGATGTCGGGGGGCCGGAGGTTTAGGGGTTAATAGGTTGATTTAGTAGCGGCGATGTGGGGTCCAGAGGTTTAGGGTTTAAAAGGTTTATTTAGTGGCGGCGATGTGGGAGGCCAGAGGTTTAGGGGTTAATAGGTTTATTTAGTGGCGGCAATGTCGGGAAACGGCGGATTAGGGGTTAATAACTTGTATTAGTGTTGGCGATGTCGGGGAGAGCTGGTTTAGGGGTTAATATATTTAACCAGTGTTGGTGATGTTAGTAGGCAGCAGATTAGGGGTTAATAACTTTATTTAATAGTCAGGATGTGGGTGGGTGGCAGATTAGCGGTTAATAGGTTTAATATAGTGTTTGCAATTTGGGAGGATGGCGGTTTAGGGGTTAATAGGTAGTTTATGGGTGTTAGTGTACTTTGTAACACTTTAGTTATGAGTTTTGTGAAACATTTTTGTTACACAAAATCCATAACTACTGCTCTCAGATGGCGGTATGGATCGTGTCGGTATAAGCTGTAATGCAAGCTTTTTAGCCTGAACGCACAACCTGTAATACCGTCGCTATGAAAATCCCACACAAAAAGTTAATTTTTTGAGTGCGCAATGGACGTTGCGTTACAGGCTGAAATGCTTGCGTTACTGCTATACCGACACAACTCCTAATATGCATTCCTGGTCATTACGCTGGAATGGCCATTTTTTAAGCGTTAAACGCCGTACCGCAACACTTGTAATCTAGCTGTATGTGTAAGATAAATTGTGAGTTATTATTATTGTTAACAACTGTCGTACCAGTTAGGCTCACTGGTCTTTTCAGGGCAATGGGTAGCTTAGTTTTTTTTTAGAGTTAGGGTTTTTATTTTGGGGTGTTGGTTGGGTGGTGGGTTTTACTTTTGGGGGCATTTTTTTTACAGGGAAAAGAGCTTATTTCTTTAGGGCAATGCCCTATAAAAGGCCCTTTTAAGGGCTATTGGTAGTTTATTGTAGGCTAGGGTTTGATAGGGCTATTAGATTAGGTGTAATTATTTTTATTTTGGATAATTTCGTTTGTTATTTTTCGTAATTTAGTGTTTGTTATTTTTTGTACTTTAGTGTTTTTTTATTTTTTGTAATTTAGTATTTTTTTATTTTTTTGTAATTTAGTATTTTTTATTTTTTGTAATTGTAGATTTAATTTTTTTAGTTGTGCTAGTTTTTTTAATGTGTAATTTAATTATTTTAATTTGTAGTTATTTTAATTTTACTATAATAGTAATGTTTGTTTAATGTATAGTTTAAATTTTGTTTTTTTAAATTTCCCAGGTAAGTTTTTATTTATTTTAAAATAGGGATCTTGTAAGTTAGGGGGTGGTTAGGCTTAGGGGTTAATAGTTTATTTTAGTTTTTTGCAATGTGGGGGGCTGGCGTTTTAGGGGTTAATGGGTTTATTTAGTGGCAGTGATGTGGGAGGCCAGAAGTTTAGGGGTTAATAATTTTATTATAGTGTGGGCGATGTTGGGGTGCAGGGGAATATGGTTAATAACTTTAGTATAGTGACGACGATGTCGGGAGCAGCAGATTAGGGTTAATAGATTTATTTCGGTGGTGGCGATGTCGGGAGTGGCAGATTAGGGGTCAATAACATTATGTAGGTGTCGGCGATGTTGGGGGCGGCAGATTAGGGTTAATAGATTTATTTCGGTGGTGGCGATGTCGGGAGTGGCAGATTAAGGTTAATAGATTTATTTTGGTGGTGGCGATGTCGGGAGTGGCAGATTAGGGTTAATAGATTTATTTCAGTGGTGGCGATGTCGGAAAAGTGGCAGATTAGGGGTTAATAACATTATGTAGGTGTCAGCGATGTTGGGGGCGGCAGATTAGGGGTGTTTAGACGTAGGGTTTATGTTAGGATGTTAGGTTTAAACGTAACTTTTTTTCCCCCATAGACATCCATGAGGTTGCGTTACAGAGCTTTTCATTGCACGATCGCAGGTGATTTTTTTCTCTAACACTTTCTCCCCATGGATGTTTATGGGGAAAGCGTGCACAAGTGTATTTTGTGCAGTATGGAGCTCATCGCAACCATATCGCATGCACAAGGCGGCTTTTTCAAAACTTGTAATGGCAGCGCTATGGAAAGTGAAATAATGCAACTCTTGTTGCGTTCGTTTTGCATCCTCTATAGCGCAAAACTTGCAATCTATGTGTTAGTTAATAGATAAACTATCACAGGCTTCCATTAAAGTATAGGAGAATCAACAACAAAGTGAGATATTTTCCTATTTTAAATGTTTTCCTCTATAAAATGTTACATTTATTGCAGCAAAATATACTTTTTCTTTTTATTAAACCCAATATCTATTTGAATCAATGATTAATTATGCTATACATACGTCGTATGGATGCACGTAAGGATCCCTCTTCTTCAATAGGCTCCCCAGTCCTGACAAGAAAGAAAGAGTATACATCACATCATGCATACATATGAAAGGATAAGATTGTTTACAATTAAAATGAATATTGCAGTACAAGTTGTTTACTTCCTGCTAGAGCCTTATTGGCTGTTTACTTCCTGTAAGTACCTTATTAGCTGTTTACTTCCTGTAAGTACCTTATTAGCTGTTTACTTCCTGTAAGTACCTTAATAGCTGTTTACTTCCTGTAAGTACCTTATTAGCTGTTAACTTCCTGTAAGTACCTTATTAGCTGTTTACTTCCTGTAAGTACCTTAATAGCTGTTTACTTCCTGTAAGTAGTAGAAATAGTGGCAACGGTGTTAGTTTAAGCAAATATCAACCCCTTCATAATATAGTATGCTGAAATAATAGTAGATATATAATCTATTCAGTATTCATTATATACCAGTTAGTATCACTGGTGAAGTGTAGGAGAAGGGGGTGCTGACTGTCTGATAGATAGATATATAGGTACAAAAAAGAGAGAGAAGTTTGACAGTACCCAGCACTCACAAAACACTATATATTAACAGTATGCATTGAAAACCGGATTGTGTCAAGAACTGGTTATTAAAACGTAACTTTTACTAATGATAGAATAAAAAGGTGGTAAATAGTACCAAATGTATAACATAAATATGTGAGACATACATTTAAAACTTAGATTAAGAAACAGATCAGGACTGTGTGTGTGAGATTTCAAAAACAGAATTACTTCCCTGGGTAATAGTTCAAATACACCGTAACCCTCAGGGCTCAGAGAATACACGGATTGCTCTAAAGCTAATCTAAAAAGGGGATTGACCCCAACAACATTACCTAATCTGAGCAATACTGGTATCAAGAGCAGGAGAGGAAACGGTTAATAAATGACTGATTAAGGAAGGCAATTGCCACATCAATATGAGCTTAGAAAGGTCCCAGGTAAACACAAATTAGCAAGTCTCAAGCACACAGACAATGCCTAGTGTTTTGTGCGTGCTGGGTACTGTCAAACTTCTCTCTCTTTTTTGTACCTATACTTCCTGTAAGTACCTTAATAGCTGTTTACTTCCTGTAAGTACCTTAATAGCTGTTTACTTCCTGTAAGTACCTTATTAGCTGTTTACTTCCTGTAAGTACCTTAATAGCTGTTTACTTCCTGTAAGTACCTTATTAGCTGTTTACTTCCTGTAAGTACCTTATTAGCTGTTTACTTCCTGTAAGTACCTTAATAGCTGTTTACTTCATGTAAGTACATTATTAGCTGTTTACTTCCTGTAAGTACCTTATTAGCTGTTTACTTCCTGTGAGTACCTTATTAGCTGTTTACTTCCTGTAAGTACCTTAATAGCTGTTTACTTCCTGTAAGTACCTTAATAGCTGTTTACTTCCTGTAAGTACCTTATTAGCTGTTTACTTCCTGTAAGTACCTTAATAGCTGTTTACTTCCTGTAAGTACCTTATTAGCTGTTTACTTCCTGTTAGAGCCTTATTAGCTGTTTACTTCCTGTAAGTACCTTATTAGCTGTTTACTTCCTGTTAGAGCCTTATTGGCTGTTTACTTCCTGTAAGTACCTTATTGGCTGTTTACTTCCTGTTAGAGCCTTATTGGCTGTTTACTTCCTGTAAGTACCTTATTAGCTGTTTACTTCCTGTAAGTACCTTATTGGCTGTTTACCAGGCCTGCCATTTGGCACCCGCCCATGGTACTGCTCTTTTTGGGGCCCGCAATGTCAGTAGTGACTAGTGAGGTTATGAGATGATACAATGTATATGTTGTATTTAGTTTATAAGAAGTGCTTATGGTATCAGGAGGGTTAATATTTTATGTTATTAATTATATAGATATCACTGAATGTTTGCACAGAGGTGCATCATACAATGGGCAGGGTATACAGGGGAGGGGAATAAAGGCACTGGGCCACAAATGTATCTTGCCCAGGGCCCCCGCAAATGCTAAGGTTGGCCCTGCTGTTTACTTCCTGATAGTGCCTTATTGGATGACATGCACTGCAAGCCTGATTAGAAAAATATACTTTTATTCAGTGAACATGTATTAAAAAATAAATAAATACTATTATACATTTTCACATGCTCTCTTTTAGATGAAACAAGCAAAAAAATTAAAGGTCCCTTTAAACAATTAAATATCGCACAGCAAATCAGTGCCATATGAGTATTACATGTAGTAAAGTGTGCTGCTGCTGGCTTGTAGCAGTAAAACTAGCTACTACCTTAACTTTATTTAAAGAGACATTCCAGTTTGAATGCACATAGATGAATTACACCTTTGAATAGAGACATATTTGCAATATACATTTATTGGCACACATGCTTCAAATAAAATTTATCAATATTTTAGTGTTAGCATTTTTCTCTGCACGTGCATGTGAGGCATAGCTAGATATTCTCAGTGCACCAGCATTTTAAATACTGCAGCTGCTCAGAGCACCAGTGGGGCTTGTAACATGTCAGCAATTAATAAATTGAGTCATTACCAGATGGTACAAGCACCTTAGTCTCTCTGAGTAAGTGCTGTGTTTAAAATGCTGGTGCATACTTACATACACTTTTAGAAGCATTTTTGCTAATACATGTATATTACAAAAATGCTTGTATTCAAAACTGAAATGCATCCATGTGGACTGCAATGTCCCTTTAAGTATAAGCTGTGTCCAGATATTCCTCTGCTGCTCTAAAAACATTCTCCATAGGAAATAAGGGGTTAACTAATGTAATATTGGTGAATGAATAACAAACAATGTTGTCAAAATTAGGCTGAACCAAACAGCCCCAGGAGCTAATCATGATAAAAGCAACAACAACATTTTTTTTTCATGTTGAATGATTCATCTAAACACATTCGGCTAGATTTAGAGTTTTGTCGGTAAGGACCCGCGTAGCTAACGCCGGCTTTTTTCTGGCCGCACCTTTAAAATAACTCTGGTATTGAGAGTCCACAGAATCGCTGCGTTAGGCTCCAAAAAAGGAGCGTAGAGCATTTTTAACGCAACTGCAACTCTCGATACCAGAGTTGCTTACGGACACGGCCAGCCTCAAAAACGTGCTTGTGCACGATTCCCCCATAGAAAACAATGGGGCTGTTTGAGCTGAAAAAAACCTAACACCTGCAAAAAAGCCGCGTTCAGCTCCTAACGCGGCCCCATTGTTTGCTATGGGGAAACACTTCCTACGTCTGCACCTAACACCCTAACATGTACCCCGAGTCTAAACACCCCTAACCTTACACTTATTAACCCCTAATCTGCCGCCCCCGCTATCGCTGACCCCTGCATATTATTTTTAACCCCTAATATGCCGCTCCGTAAACCGCCGCTACTTACATTATCCCTATGTACCCCTAATCTGCTGCCCCCTCACACCGCCGACCCCTATATTATATTTATTAACCCCTAATCTGCCCCCCACAACGTCGCCTCCACCTGCCTACACTTATTAACCCCTAATCTGCCGAGCGGACCGCACCGCTACTATAATAAAGTTATTAACCCCTAATCCGCCTCACTAACCCTATAATAAATAGTATTAACCCCTAATCTGCCCTCCCTAACATCGCCGACACCTAACTTCAATTATTAACCCCTAATCTGCCGACCGGAGCTCACCGCTATTCTAATAAATGTATTAACCCCTAAAGCTAAGTCTAACCCTAACACTAACACCCCCCTAAGTTAAATATAATTTTAATCTAACGAAATTAATTAACTCTTATTAAATAAATTATTCCTATTTAAAGCTAAATACTTACCTGTAAAATAAATCCTAATATAGCTACAATATAAATTATAATTACATTGTAGCTATTTTAGGATTAATATTTATTTTACAGGCAACTTTGTAATTATTTTAACCATGTACAATAGCTATTAAATAGTTAAGAACTATTTAATAGTTACCTAGTTAAAATAATTACAAAATTACCTGTAAAATAAATCCTAACCTAAGTTACAATTAAACCTAACACTACACTATCATTAAATTAATTAAATAAAATACCTACAATTACCTACAATTAAACCTAACACTACACTATCAATAAATTAATTAAATACAATTCCTACAAATAACTACAATGAAATAAACTAACTAAAGTACAAAAAATAAAAAAGAACTAAGTTACAAAAAATAAAAAAATATTTACAAACATAAGAAAAATATTACAACAATTTTAAACTAATTACACCTACTCTAAGCCCCCTAATAAAATAACAAAGCCCCCCAAAATAACAAAATGCCCTACCCTATTCTAAATTACTAAAGTTCAAAGCTCTTTTACCTTACCAGCCCTGAACAGGGCCCTTTGCGTGGCATGCCCCAAGAAGTTCAGCTCTTTTGCCTGTAAAAAAAAACATACAATACCCCCCCCCCCAACATTACAACCCACCACCCACATACCCCTAATCTAACCCAAACCCCCCTTAAATAAACCTAACACTAAGCCCCTGAAGATCTTCCTACCTTATCTTCACCATACCAGGTTCACCGATCCGTCCTGAAGAGCTCCTCCGATGTCCTGATCCAAGCCCAAGCGGGGGGGCTGAAGAGGTCCATGATCCGGCTGAAGTCTTCATCCAAGCGGGAGCTGAAGAGGTCCATGATCTGGATGAAGTCTTCATCCAAGCGGGAGCTGAAGAGGTCCATGATCCGGATGAAGTCTTCTATCAACGGCATCTTCAATCTTCTTTCTTCGGGAGCCATCATCTTCCATCCGACGCGGAACATCCTCTTCTCCCGACGCCTACTAGCCGAATGACGGTTCCTTTAAGGGACGTCACCCAAGATGGCGTCCCTCTAATTCCGATTGGCTGATAGGATTCTATCAGCCAATCGGAATTAAGGTAGGAATATTCTGATTGGCTGATTCCATCAGCCAATCAGAATCAAGATCAATCCGATTGGCTGATCCAATCAGCCAATCAGATTGAGCTCGCATTCTATTGGCTGATCGGAACAGCCAATAGAATGCGAGCTCAATCTGATTGGCTGATTGGATCAGCCAATCGGATTGAACTTGATTCTGATTGGCTGATTCCATCAGCCAATCAGAATATTCCTACCTTAATTCCGATTGGCTGATAGAATCCTATCAGCCAATCGGAATTCGAGGGACGCCATCTTGGATGACGTCCCTTAAAGGAACCGTCATTCGGCTAGAAGGCGTCGGGAGAAGAGGATGTTCCGCGTCGGATGGAAGATGATGGCTCCCGAAGAAAGAAGATTGAAGATGCCGTTGATAGAAGACTTCATCCGGATCATGGACCTCTTCAGCTCCCGCTTGGATGAAGACTTCAGCCGGATCATGGACCTCTTCAGCCCCCCCGCTTGGGCTTGGATCAGGACATCGGAGGAGCTCTTCAGGACGGATCGGTGAACCTGGTATGGTGAAGATAAGGTAGGAAGATCTTCAGGGGCTTAGTGTTAGGTTTATTTAAGGGGGGTTTGGGTTAGATTAGGGGTATGTGGGTGGTGGGTTGTAATGTTGGGGGGGGGGTATTGTATGTTTTTTTTTACAGGCAAAAGAGCTGAACTTCTTGGGGCATGCCCCGCAAAGGGCCCTGTTCAGGGCTGGTAAGGTAAAAGAGCTTTGAACTTTAGTAATTTAGAATAGGGTAGGGCATTTTGTTATTTTTCGGGGGCTTTGTTATTTTATTAGGGGGCTTAGAGTAGGTGTAATTAGTTTAAAATTGTTGTAAGATTTTTCTTATGTTTGTAAATATTTTTTTATTTTTTGTAACTTAGTTCTTTTTTATTTTTTGTACTTTAGTTAGTTTATTTCATTGTAGTTATTTGTAGGAATTGTATTTAAATAATTTATTGATAGTGTAGTGTTAGGTTTAATTGTAGATAATTGTAGGTAGTTTATTTAATTAATTTAATGATAGTGTAGTGTTAGGTTTAATTATAACTTAGGTTAGGATTTATTTTACAGGTAATTTTGTTATTATTTTAACTAGGTAACTATTAAATAGTTCTTAACTATTTAATAGCTATTGTACATGGTTAAAATAATTACAAAGTTGCCTGTAAAATAAATATTAATCCTAAAATAGCTACAATGTAATTATAATTTATATTGTAGCTATATTAGGATTTATTTTACAGGTAAGTATTTAGCTTTAAATAGGAATAATTTATTTAATAAGAGTTAATTAATTTTGTTAGATTAAAATTATATTTAATTTAGGGGGGGTGTTAGTGTTAGGGTTAGACTTAGCTTTAGGGGTTAATACATTTATTAGAATAGCGGTGAGCTCCGGTCGGCAGATTAGGGGTTAATAATTGAAGTTAGGTGTCGGCGATGTTAGGGAGGGCAGATTAGGGGTTAATACTATTTATTATAGGGTTAGTGAGGCGGATTAGGGGTTAATAACTTTATAATAATAGCGGTGCGGTCCGCTCGGCAGATTAGGGGTTAATAAGTGTAGGCAGGTGGAGGCGACGTTGAGGGCGGCAGATTAGGGGTTAATAAATATAATATAGGGGTCGTCGGTGTTAGGGGCAGCAGATTAGGGGTACATAGCTATAATGTAGGTGGCGGCACTTTGCGGTCGGCAGATTAGGGGTTAATTATTGTAGGTAGCTGGCGGCGACGTTGTGGGGGGCAGGTTAGGGGTTAATAAATATAATACAGGGGTCGGCGGTGTTAGGGGCAGCAGATTAGGGGTACATAAGTATAACGTAGGTGGCGGTCGGCAGATTAGGGGTTAAAAAAAATTAATCGAGTGGCGGCGATGTGGGGGGACCTCGGTTTAGGGGTACATAGGTAGTTTATGGGTGTTAGTGTACTTTAGAGTACAGTAGTTAAGAGCTTTATGAACCGGCGTTAGCCCAGAAAGCTCTTAACTACTGACTTTTTTCTGCGGCTGGAGTTTTGTCGTTAGATTTCTAACGCTCACTTCAGACACGACTCTAAATACCGGAGTTAGAAAGATCCCATTGAAAAGATAGGATACGCAAATGACGTAAGGGGATCTGTGGTATGGAAAAGTCGCGGCTGAAAAGTGAGCGTTAGACCCTTTTTTGAGTGACTCCAAATACCGGAGGTAGCCTAAAACCAGCGTTAGGAGCCTCTAACGCTGGTTTTCACGGCTACCGCCAAACTCCAAATCTAGGCCATTGTTTGTCTGTGCACATTTCTGATTATATAGCTATATAATTCCAAAAGAATCTGTACTCACACTTAATCCAGTCAACAACCAGGGCACAGACATTGGGGCCTATTTATTATGGTGCGAGCGGACATGATCCGATATATCGGATCATGTCCGCTGCACATCGATAAATGCCAACAGCATACGCTGTCGGCATTTATCATTGCACCAGCAGTTCTTGTGAATGCAGGGGGTGTCAATCAACCCGATCGTATTTGATCGGGTTGATTTCTGTCAATTTCTGTCCGCCGCCTCAGAGCAGGCGAACAGGTTATGGAGCAGCGGTCTATAGAAACACGGGGCATCAACCTCCACACGGAGCTTGATAAATATGCCCCATTATATAAATAACATATATGCAAGTTGTATTTTTCAAGCCAATTGTATACATTTAATAAATGATATAGATGTTTTGGGGACTTCTCCCCTTCTTTAGGCCTTCTCCTTTGTCCGAAGAAGGGGAGAAGTCCCTGAAGCATCTTTTTATTTAATATAAATCTATATATCAAAATAACAAGAGAATTGCATTGAGCAATAATACTTTTTTATTTGACTAACTATACATTTATAAATTGACAAGCTTTTGGAAGAGTTCCTTCCTTTCTCAAGTCTGAAGCAATACTGGTCAGTATTGCTTCAGAGTTAAAAAAAGGAAGGAACTCTTCCGAAAGCTTGTCAATTTATAAATGTATAGTTAGTCAAATAAAAAAAAGTATTATTGCTCAATGCAATACTCTTGTTATTTTTAAATCTAAATCTATGGACTAACACGGCTACTACAATCAACGTATATATATATTATTTACAAGATAAAATGGATGAGAGTGGCCACTTTTGTGCACACTACCTCAGGTTTGGTAGTGCACCCTGGTTGTTGTAAATGTTGATGGTGACATTGCTGGTCTACTAGACAGGGACTATATATATATGTCAGTTTATTTATAGACAATTATGGCACTGACACCAGAATGAAAATTATTAATAAATCTTCTTGAGATATACTGAGAGAAGACAGATGAGTGTGGAGAAGATATAACTTACCTGTGCTGTTGATTGAATTTGCATCGACATTTCCTGCCTAAAAATGCAACAGGTTTAAAGATTAATGGTTTGTCAGACTATAAACAAACAGCACAGGCTTTAGGGGGGCGATTTATCAAGGGCCGAATGGCCCTTGATGCCCCTGTTTCCGTGCGAGCCTGAAGCCTCGCCGGAAACAGCAGATATGAAGCAGCGGTCTTAACTGGTCTTAACTGGTACGCCTGCTCTGAAGCTGTGGACATCAATCCGCCCGATCCTATACGATCGGGTTGATTACCCCCCCGCTATGTGAATCTGCAGGGGGCGGCATTGCACAAGCAGTTTACCAGAACTGCTTGTGCAATGTTAAATGCCGACAGTGTATACTGTCGGCATTCATCAATGTCTGTCGGACATGATACGCTACAGTGTATCATGTCGGACAGACATTGATAATTCGGTCCCTAGGTCTCTTTATTGTGTATAAATACGTAATCGGAATCATGTCTGGCGATATATGAACCCCATGAGATGCAGATGTACACTTGAAGGTGGCATCCCATGATTAAAGGGAATATGAACCCAATATTTTTTACTTTCCAATTTACTCCTATTATCAAATTTTCTTTGCTCTCTTGGTATTTTTAGTCGAAAATCAGGAATGTAAACTTAGGAGCCAGCCCATTTTTGGTTTAGCACCTGGGTAGCACTTGCAAATTGGTGGTTAAATGTACGCAGGGTACTGAACCAAAAAATGGTCCGGCTCCTAAGCTTAAATTCCAATACATTTATGTGACAAAAAATCACAAATAAGGGTGCTTCTTCATGTGATACTGTTAATATTTTTAAATGATATGCACACTAAATATTTATACTCACAAGTATCGCAGCACCCAATTGTGCTAAGTAGAACATTCTGGGAACTCACAGTGTCCCAGCTAACTGATCACCAGGGCAGGGATTCATCATGGACCGCCCCTTCTGCTGTAAGCTTGGATAATGAAAGCTCAGACTCCCAAATGTCTCAAGAATTAAATGTTTTAATTATAAAAATATATAAAAACAGAGGGCATAACATGGACCCTATGTAAATAAAACAGTTGCACAACGCGTTTCTCAGCTCTCCTCGCTGTCTCCTCCGGAAGAGAATGAAGAAAAATTGATAATAGGAGTAAATTAGAAAGTTGCTTCAAATTAAATGCTCTATCTAAATCATGAAAAAAAAATGTGGGTTTATTATCCTTTTAATGGAACATCAGAAACACATACAATTTAATTTTAAAATCTTTAAACCAGCTATATATCAGTCATCTTTTCTAAACTGAATCACTTATAAATTGACTCTTCTATTCAGGGATGCATACAACCTACTCTAACCTATCCTAACTCCACTGCTATCCCCTTGAACCCCTTAGAATGTAAGCCTATGAGCCCAGCTGTTTGTAGATCACCT
Source organism: Bombina bombina (assembly GCF_027579735.1). Lineage (NCBI taxonomy): Eukaryota > Metazoa > Chordata > Amphibia > Anura > Bombinatoridae > Bombina > Bombina bombina. Next base: position 16,428,367 of record NC_069506.1, read on the forward strand.
TCATAAGAGTCCACTACAACAGTGCAACTCTCAGCAGGGCCCTCTACCCATTTGATCCCTATAAATGTTATCTTGCATACCGCCTATGTTCATAGTGCTGCGGAATCTGTTGGCGCTCCACAAATACCTGATAATAATAATAATACATTGTATGATATTATGTCTTTGTTATTACATATATAGGATAATGTGTCACTGAAAACAACAATTTGGATCTGGTTTTATTATTCTCGGCACTCTAAGGGGTGAATTCCCTGCTATGTGGAGCAGGTTTACATAAGCAAACTTTCTCCACATATTTAAGAAGCAAAAACTGCTTTTTTTTTTCTCTCCACCACTTTAGAAGTGTCGACGAGATCAATCACCCAAACAATGATACATTTTGCCTTGTAATGTAACATAACAAGTGGCGATCACAGGTAGATAAGTTAAAGGGAAAGTCTACACCTTAGCCATCTTATCTTAAAGTCTTACCTTAGATTAAGCTGCAAACAGCCTCTTGCACCTTTTCAATATCACGCAGCAGGAATAGTAAAAAAGTTATTTTCAAATTTATATTGTTTCTGGCCACTTTGAAATAGCTGCCAAGCTCTACCCACTAATGAAATCACAATCGGGCTGCATATGGCATCCAATTACAAAAGGTTCACTAATTGCATTCAACAAACTGTCAATGCTATTCAGTAGAGTGCCTAGATGCAGCCCAGATCGTGATGTCATAAGTGGGTAGAACTTGGCAGCCATTTCCAAGTGTCTAGAAACAATATTTATTTTAAAATAACTTTTTTACCATTCCTGCTATATGATAAAGAAAGGGTGCAGGAGACTATTTGCAGCTTAATGTAAGGTAAGACTTTAAGAAGACTAAAGTGTAGACTGTCCCTTTAACTGCTTGCAAACCTGTCCTGTGAACCCTAAATATTTTTAAATATGAGATGGATCTCTAACAATAAGGAGTTAATTTTGCTATAGGAATTGAGACACGAGACTCCAGAATTTGTAATATTTCTAATGCTCAATATGGACTTACTCAAGATGATGAGTATTCCAAGAATAAAGAGGACTCCGGCAAAGACAAGACCACCAACCCGGAGAGACGTGTAATCTGAAAAAGAATACACACATCACTGAAGAATTTTACAGCAACAAAATCATAAAATGTATTCATTATAAAACATAAATTATGCTTACCAGATAATTTCATTTCCTTCTGTATAAGGAGAGTCCACGGCTTCATTCCTTACTGTTGGGAAATACTGAACCTAGCCATAAGGAGGAGGCAAAGACACCCCACCCACTTCCCCCATCCCCCAGTTATTCTGCCGAGGGAACAAGGAACAGTAGGAGAAATATCAGGGTATAAAAGGTGCCAGAAGAAAAACATAATTTAGGGGGCCGCCCATCGGCGGGCTTCTTGTTCTGCTAGGATTTATTCCAGGATTGAGCCGGCTTCCAGTGTTTATGGATTGCTCGGGCTTAGAGGAGGACTGCTGACGATGGGACTTTTCAGAACTCAAATCCCTTAGATTTGTTCTTTTATCCTGCGGTAGGAAGGCACCCTTGCCCCCTGTAACTGTGGAAATAATGGAGTCCAGGCATGGACCAAATAAAATGTTTCCCTTAAAGGGGAGGGAAAGTAGTCTAGACTTAGAAGTCATGTCCGCAGATCAGGACTTCAGCCAGAACGCCTGACGTGTCTGCACTGAAAAACCAGAGATCTTAGCATTCAGGCGAATAATCTGCATATTTGCATCATAGATAAAATAATTAGCAATTCTCAAAGCCTTAATTCTTTCTTGGATAAAATCAAGGGGACCCTCCACCTCAATCAAATCTGCTAAGGAGTCGCACCAGTAGGCTGCAGCTCCAGCTCCAGCAACCGAAGCAACAGCTGCTGCTGGTTGAAATAAATATAGACTCAGAATGTGACCCATCCTGGGATACTTGAAAGGCAGACAAATCAAGTAAATCACTGGATGTCTCCTGGACCGGAGAGCTATGTTTAACCTTTCGCTTGCGCTTAGCAGGGCTAGGTAAAGCACTAAGGGCCTCAGACACCGCCGTCTTTAACTTTTGGTAAAGTCTGATGGGAAAAGGCTCCCTCCAGACAGAGGATCAGGCGTGCTATGGAAAGCTACATGTGACAATGGAGATGACTGATGGGTATGCAGCTCACGGGACGGCGAGTCCTCAGAGGTGGACGGCTCAGTAGTACTAAAGGGGTTAACCTTCTTAGACATAATAACCTTGTTGATGCATACGGAACATAGTTGAGAGGGCGGGCACACTAAGGCCTCCTCACAATAGAGACAGGTATTACTATTAGGAATAGAGGGAGTACCCTCAAGCATATCGGAATCCTCCATAGCTTGCGCTAACAACAGTACTATACAAATAAATGAACTTTTTATTTCTCACAAAAACGGCACCTTTATACCCTTAATGACTGGGGCACTCACCACCTCCTAGACCCAGGCAACCAGAGAAGAAGTGACCTCTCCAACAGCTAGCTTGGTCAGGAAACAGAAAACAAAAGTGTGACCACACCCGGTCATGTGGTGCGCAAGGCAGAACTGCCCCTGCTACGAGGTAAAGCACAACAAGCTACAAGCTGCGCTGCGTTCAAAGTGAAAGTAAACACCTGTATGTTCCGTTACCGCATAACAACAGTCTATGAGCCAAAAAATTTATCTCACAGCAGCATAAAATCAAAGTAACACTTTTCATTAATCCCCACTGTTCAATAACCTCCCTCAGGAGATATTAACCCATGATTCTATAAACATAAAAGGAGTCACACTTTGACCCTGTCTTCAGCAATTTCAACATAAGTAACAATTGAAACGATCTTACCAGAATCTGTGCTGTGGAACAGAAACACAGCCTCTCAAGTGTGAGTCTTGTAGCATCGCTCCTGACATGGACTTGAGTGAAGAAAGCAGACAGTGAAACTCGTCAAAACTGGTTGCTTAAGGAGCTGTTGGCAGGCAGTTTGGATGGGTTTGCAGAAAGACTCTCCCTGCAACTTTCGTCAATGCTCTCACTGAGAGGCTGACAAGACTACTTAAAACTCCAGTTCCATATCGAAAGGCATAAATCCCTCCTGAGGAACAACTCAGAAATCTTCTGACACTTCTCTGCCATCCTCCTGTGACGAAAGGCAAAGAATGACTGGAGGATGGGGGAAGTGGGAGAGGTATTTAAGCCTTTGGTTGGGGTGCCTTTGCCTCCTCCTGGTGACCAGGTTCAGTATTTCCCAACAGTAAGGAATAAAGCTGTGGACTCTCCTTATATTAAGAAGGAAATAGTGTTTTAAAAGTAACACAGAAAAAAATTACTTTTCTTTACTTAAAGTGAAGGTAAACTTACCTTTATGTGAAACAGTAATACTATTAGTCCCCCAAAATGAATATGACTTTCATTCATGATTTTTTTAGATTATGAGTCTAAAGTACGTTTTTGCTGTTTTTATTCCCTTTGTGTTGGTCCGCAATTTCCACCCGTTGATATGTTTTTTTTTTCCTAGGTTCGTCACGTTTTTTTACCAACCAATTGAAAATATGGCCGTTAGGTGCCCGGCAATCGACGTCATCCGCCTCCCGGATGATCTGCGCATGCGCTAAAGTTAATGTATTGATCTCGGACTTCACGCGCGCTCCTGTTTCGCCTATGCCTATTGGTGTTATTATGGATTTCCCATAATACGTAATAGGCTTCCTACAGAAGGCATGCGCAGTAGTGAGAGATATCGCCGCTTTGCGCATGCGCTGTTCAAGAATGCGCTTTGGAGACACGTATAGAGCGGGTGGGACCGCTCTATACGTCACTGAATAGAAAATTAGGAAATAGAAGTTAGGAGGAGTCAAAATCGGAAGGGTAAGGAATTCTAAAAAAAGATTTATATCATAAATAAATAACAAATGGTGGAAAAAAAGTTAGCGATTACTTTATTTAAGTCACGTCAAATTCATTACTGAATTCAGCATATTAAAACTTTACCTTCACTTTAATGTCTGCAATTTTTTATATATTTATTTGTTTTATTTATAAATAATTTTAGGATTGATGTTTTAGAAACATTTATCAAATGATTTTTCTACAAAATTTACTATTACATTTTATGGGGACTTTTTTTTTAGATAATTAGATCATTTTTTTAAAGGATGATGATAAATGAAAATACAGCTATTACTCTACTGCAGGAAGTCCAGTGGTTAAAGGGACACTCAAGTCATAAAATGCCTTTCATTATTCTTACAGTTTGTGCATTTTAAACAGCTTTCCAGTGTAGCTATATTGGGCTAGATTACTGGTGGCAAGCTAATTCAACGTGCGCCTTATAAACGGGCAAATTATGAGTGGCTGGTTACTGCTCTGGCAAGCTCGCAAGTAGCACTTTGCGCTCAATGAAATTAACCAGAGGTCAGACCTCTGGTTAATTGAAAAAATGTCCCTGAATTGCCCCTCAAAATATACAGTATAGTTCCTTTTTAAAAAATAAAATACATCAGCATTTTTTTTAATTTTTTTTTAAATATAACTGCACAAAGTAGTTATATGGGGTTAAATTGAGGGGATGTGGGTGTTAGATAAAAAAAACTGCACTGAAAAGTGCTTTTACATTGCAGTCTATGGGAAACTTTTCATATATATGTATATGCTTATATACATATATAGTTATGTGTTAATGCATAAAAAGGCTTCTGAAGCATATCCAATTCCAACAACAGGGCTGTGAAAATGGTCTTTTTTAGCCAGCGTGTGCTATTTATTTACTAGCTGCAGAGACGGTGTGTATCCATATGGTGGTCGATTTAGAAATGCAAACATTATTTAAGCTACATATCAATATGTCATCTGCTTAGTGGATAGATCTAAAGGTTATGTTTAGTTTAGAGTTACTTTAGGGATAGGCTGGGGTGAGGAATGGGTTAGAATTACAGAGGTTAAAGGGACATAAAACAATAAATTAACATGAATACTGTGGGGCCTATTTATTAAAGGTCTTGTGGACCGGATCCGACAGTGCAGATCAGGTCCGCAAGATATCGCTGAATACGGCGAGCAATACGCTCTCCGCATTTAACATTGCACCAGCAGCTCACAAGAGCTGCTGGTGCAACGCCGCCCCCTGCTGACTCGCAGCCAATCGGCCGCCAGCAGGGAGGTGTCAATCAACCCGATCATACTCGATCAGGTTGATTTCCGCCGATTCCTGTCCGCCTGCTCAGAAACTCTGAAGACTCGCCAGAAACAGGGGTCCACAAGCTCCGTTCGGAGCTTGGTAAATGGGCCCCCAAGCGGCATATTTAACAATGTGCGAGCGGACATGATTCGAAGTAGCGTATCATGTCCGCTGCACATAGCTGCACATAGCTGCACATTGATAAATGTCGACAGCATACGCTTGTGAACTGCTGGTGCATTGCTGCCCTCTGCAGATTTGCGGCCGCTAGTAGGGGGTGTCAATCAACCTGATTGTATTCGATCGGGTTGATTTCTGTCCGCTGCCTCACAGCAAGTTATGGAGCAGCGGTCTTTATGGAGCTTGATAAATATTCCCCAAGTGTGAAAGGTTTCCAAATAAATTAACATTTTGTTTACTGAACTTGTTTTGTTTTTTTTTTAAGCCAAATAACATCTTCCACTTGCTTTATTGGTTGTATTTCTCGTTGTATTTCTCAGTTGCAAAACACATACTGGGTTCAATTACAGTAAATAGGGGTCAAAATACATAAAAAAGTATATTGTAAAGTAGTTTTTTATTTTTCACTACACATAAAAGCAGATGAAGCTGCACTTTCCTAAGTGTAGAAGTTTATTAGCAAAAACAAGAGCATCGTTTCGGGGGACCTATATTTTACTAAATGTAATTAAGGGCTAGACTGCAAGTGGGGTGCGATTTTAATGTGCACCCATTAAGGGGCAAATTTGCCCATTTACCGGCCACGTTAAATAACCAGGCCAAATAGTGCAATTAAGCAGAGGTCAGACATCTGGTTAATGAAAAAAATGTGCCCCAATTGCCCCCAAAATAAAGTGTACAGTAGTTAAAGGGATATGAAACCCAATATTTGTTCTTTTATGATTCAGATAGAGCAGCAATTTGAAGCAACTTTCTAACTTAATACTATTATCATTTTTTGTTCGTTCTCTTGGTATCTTTATTTGAAAAGCAAGAATGTAAGCTTAGGATCTGGACCATTTTAGGTTCAGCAGCTGGCTAATTTTTAGCCACCAATCAGCAAGTGCTACCCAGGGTCCGGTACCAAAAATGACTGGTTCCTAAGGTTACATTTCTGCTTTTTCAAATAAAGATACCAGGAGAAATAAGAAAATTGATAATAGGAGTAAATTAGAAAGTTCATTTAAATTGCTGCTCTATCTAAATCATGAAATAGAATAGTTTGGTTTCATATCCCTTTAACCATTACATATCATCTTGTGACATTTTATAACTTAATTTTTTTTAAATCTTCTAATATTTCAGTTTTGTGCAAGTTTCATGTACTGGAAACAGCTATTGTATTCTGTAAGTGCATAGTATTGGTGGTGTTTAAGCAGTACAAAGCCTCTAAATAGAGATAGATATAGAGATATTCATAAAAAGACAGAAAGATAGATAGAGATACATAGATAGAGAGATAGATGATAGATAGATAGATAGATAGATAGATAGATAGATAGAGAGAGAGAGAGAGAGAGAGAGAGAGAGAGATATAGATAGATAGATAGATAGATAGATAGATAGATAGATAGATAGATAGATAGAGACAGACAGAGGCACAGAAGGATGGATGGAAAGATAGACAGACGACAGGCAGATAGATTAGATTCAAAGACAGATTTGGATGGACTGATAGATACAAAATATACAAATGCTTTATATGAATGAAACAAGTATTTAGTTCTATTCTTACCATAATGAAAAGGATCATGTGGCTTATTCTCATCAGCATCTGGTCAAAGAAAACACAGGTAATTAATAAAGAACAAAATAATTCTAATTATCCATTCCATTAAGGCATATTTATTAAAGGTCTGTCGGACCTGATCCGACAGTGTGGATCAGGTCCGACAGACCTCGCTGAATGCGCTCTCTATATTCAGCATTGCACCAGCAGCTCTTGTGAGCTGCTGATGCAACGCCGCCCCCTGCAGATTCGCGGCCAATCGGCCACTAGCAGGGGGGTGTCAATCAACCCAATCATACTCGATCGGGTTGAATTGTGGTGATGTCTGTCCGTCTGCTCAGAGCAGGCGGACAGGTTATGGAGCAGCGGTCTTTAGCCCGCTGCTTAATAACTGCTGTTTCTGGCGAGCCTGCAGGCTTGCCAGAAACATGGGCCCTCAAGCTCCGGAGCTTGATAAATGGGCCTCAATGTGTTTATGGTCAAAACAGACAAAAGCAGATATATGTAATCATTCTGTTGGTTTACTTTTATGAAATGGAGGATTTTAATTTCATGCTTTTATCTCCACCATATTTTATATATATATTAGTATATAACACTTTATTGCTAACAAATTCCACATATCTATGTGTATTTTATACATTAAAGGAATGTGAATTTTAATCCTATATTGATTGACTATGGATAATAACATCATTACCCCAAACCTTAATTCCCTATGTCTTAGGGTCACACTTTACTCAGATCTTTCTTTCACCCTCATATCCATTCTTTGGCCAGTTCCTGCCATTTCCACCTTAAAATAATCTCTAAAATTTGACACTTCCTCACACAAGACACAACTAAAATTGTAATCCACTCTCTCATCATCTCCTGCCTTGACTATTGCAACTCCATCTTCTCTGGTCTCCCTAGCTGCCATCTATCTCCCTTACAATCCATAATGAATGCCTCTGCCAGGCTGATCTTCCTTACGCGTCGCTCTTGCTCTGCTGCACCTCTCTGCCAATCCCTTCACTGGCTTCCTCCAACCTCCAGAATTAAACACAACATCCTGACTCTGAAATACAAGGTCCCAATAACACTGTTCCCCATATCTCAGGCCTCATCTCCAGTCAGATACTCTCCCTCCTGTCCCCTTCACTCTGCTCATGACCTCATCCTCTCTTGTTACCTCGTCACCTTGTCTACAGGACTTCTCCAGATTTCCCCCTATTTTTTGGAACACTCCGCCTTGCTCCACAAGACTCTCCCCAATGTTTGAATGTTTCAAGCACTCCTTAACGACTCTACTGTTCAGGGGTGAATACAATACACGTTAACCTTTTCATACCCTCTTGAGCCCCCGTAGCATGTAAGCCTATGAGCCCAGCTGTTAGTAGATCACCTTCATGAGAACTGATTTACAACAGAGCAACTCTTGGCAGGGCCCTCTACCCATTTGTCTCCTATAAATGCGACCTTGCATATTAGACCTATGTTTATAGCGAAATCTGTTGGTGGTCTACAAATAACTGATAATAATAATGACGATGGTCTGGCAGTAGTTCATATATCTGCCACAGACAAAGGAGGTGTTAAACATACACAAGAGGGTTATCAAAAGTGTTTCTCTAAAATGCAAAATAAAACACATTTTGCTAATCAAGTTCCAGTATTGCATGTTTGTTAAACATTCATTTTGTATGCTTGTATGTTTTTTTGTAATGCATTATTTAATTGCTGATATCCCTTTAAATGTGATATAAATGCAGATCCAATCTCTGTTTTTGCCATTCAGATGAATGGTGTCTGCATTCGCTGCCCTGTTTGCCTGGAACGGATATTTTTATCTCACTGCGCTTCCTGCACATATAACATGCTTTATAGAAGAGGGACCTCACATTGTGTGGTGTGAGTTACATTCAGTATCTGAGATTTCAGTCAATATTTATGACCCCAGCTCCTGTTGTTGGCTGTTTGTGCAAATGTCTACACCCTGTATATATTGTCCTAGTGTGCAGTATGTGGTTTATTTTTGTATTATGAATACATTTGCTTTTTCATTTCATTCTTGCAGGATTACCTCCCTATGCTCATCCAGAAAATAGGCTCAGGGAGAGCGATATGAATACAAAGCTTAATGATGCACATTTGTTTACCTTCCATGCAGAAATCTTAACTTTTCCTATGAAAATACAGACTTAAAGGAGCAATACAATATAGTTTTGTGCATGTTCAGTATAGATTTCATTGCACAAGACCTGCATATAAAATACATATTTAAAAACTTGGTTATTGACAAATATTTACAGCAAACAAGATGTTAATTTGAGGCCCATTTATCAAGCTCTGAATGGAGTTTGAAGGTCCGTGTTTCTGGCGAGTCTTCAGACTCGCCAGAAACAGCAGTTATGAAGCAGCGAACTGATGAGGTGGACAGAGATCGCCACAATTCAACCCGATCGAGTACAATCGGGTTGATTGACACCCCCCTGCTGGCGGCTGATTGGCCGCAAGTCTGCGGCGTTGCACCAGCAGCTCACAAGAGCTGCTGGTGCAATTCTGAATACAGAGAGCGTATTGCCCTCCGCATTCAGAGAGGTCTGTCGGACCTGAGCCGCACTGTCAGATCAGGTCCGACAGACATTTGATAAATAGGCCTCTTTGGCTGATATGTTATTATTTAGCAAGATAATAGAAATGTATGGTAATTACACAGTGTCTGATGACCCTTTAAGTACACACGCTAGACATGTCCCTTTATTAAAATGAATGTATAAGGGATTACGTTTAAATTTACTGTCCCTTTAAACCCTGAAAGTCATTGCAGAATAGACTGATAAGCAGTAGACAATAGACAGAGTCACTAGTAATAAACGTCTGTTTATGAGCACTGTAAGGTTTTTCTAATGAGTGATGTTGGTTCCTTTATGGCTCTACAGATGGTAGAAATGAGCAGCTCTGTGGGCTTGGAAATGGATGGGGACATTTTATGACCCTTAAAAAAAAAAGAAAAGGTTGCTAGGAAACTAAAATGATGCAATTTCCATAAAATCAGATAACACTAGAAATGCATTGGTTAGTGTAACATATATGTCTGACCTGATTTCTTATTTGTCCGTATAACTGGTATAAAGGGGTATTCAGGGCCTAGAGTGTCTCCAATAAAATGTATTAAAAAACACTTAAAGAACCTTTAAAGGGACACTCAATCAAAAATTAAACCTTCATGATTCAGATAGAGCAGCAATTTTTAACAACTTTCCAATTTACTTCCTTTAACAAAATGTGCACAGTCTTTTTATATTTACACTCTTTGAGTCACAAGCTCCTACTGAGCATGTGCAAGAATTTACAGAATATATGTATATGCATTTGTGATAGGCTGATGGAGAAAGAAATACATTTGAAATTTGTCAGAACAAAATCTACTACTCATTTGAAGTTCAGACATAGAGTTCGATTTATGAAGCAGCGGATACGGCTTCCGACCCACTCCGCTTCAGTTCCGCCTGAAGCGGAAGTTAAGAAGCCGCGGTCCTAAGACCGCTGCTCCTTAACTCGTCCGCCACCTCTGAAAATTTTTTATTGGAGCTGCAGGGGTGTGTGTATCTGAACTGAGGCCTTTCTTGGGTATAGAGCAGCATAAAGGAAACTGCATGGGCATGTTTTTGATCTGAGGTCTTTCTCGGGTATGTAGCAGCATAAAGGGAGCTCCAGGGGTAAGTATCTGATCTGAGTTCTTTCTTGGGTATATATATATATATATATGCATAAATGGAGCTGCAGGGGCATGTGTATTTTATCTGAGGTCTTTCTTGGGTATATAACTGCATAAAGGGAGCTGTAGGGCATATATCTGATCTGAGATCTTTATTGGTTATATAGATGGATAAAGGAAGCTGAAAGAGCATGTATCTGATCTATGGTCTTTCTTGGGTATAGAGCAGCATAATGGGAGCTGCAGGGCCATGTATCTGATCTGCAATCTTTCTTCGGTATATAGCAGCATACAAGGAGCTGCAGGGGTATGTATGTATTCTGAGGTATTTCTTGTGTATATAGATGCATAAAGGGAGCAGCAGGGGTATGTATCTGATCTGAGATCTTTCTTGGGTATATAGCAGCATACAAGGAGCTGCAGGGGTATGTATCTGATCTGAGGTCTATCTTGGGTATATAGATGCAAAAAGAGAGCTGCATGGGGCATGTATCTGATCTGAGATCTTTCTTGGGTATATAACAGCATAAAAGGAGCTGCAAGGGGTATGCATCTGATCTGAGATTTTTCTTTGGTTATATAGCAGCATAAAGGGAGCTGCAGGGGTATGTATCTGATCTGAGGTCTTTCTTGGGTATATAACAGCATAAAAGGAGCTGCAAGGGGTATGCATCTGATCTCAGATCTTTATTTGGGTATATAGAAGATAAAGGGAGCTGCAGGGGTATGTATGTGATCTGAGATCTTTCTTAGGTATATAGCAGCTTAAAGGCAGCTGCAGGGGCATGCATCCAATGTGAGGTTTTTGCATGGGTATATAGCACAATAAAGGAAGCTGCAGGGGCATGTATCTGATCTGAGATCTTTATTGTGAATAGAGCAGCGTAAAGGGAGCTGTAGGGGCATGTATGTATCTGATTTGAGATCTTTATTGGGTATATAGCACCATAAAGGGAGCTTCAGGGGTGTGTATCTGACCTGAGGTATTTATTGGGTATATAGATGCATAAAGGGAGCTGCAGGGGTGTGTATCTGATCTGAGGTATTTATTGGGTATATAGATGCATAAAGGGAGCTGCAAGGGCATGGATATGATCTGAAGTATTTCTTAGGTATATAGCAGCAAAAAGGGAGCTGCAGGGGTGTGTATCTGATCTGAGGTTTTTCATTGGTATAAAGCACCATAAAGGGATCTGCAGGAGTGTGTATCAGATCTGAGGTATTTCATTGGCATATAGCAGCATAAAGGGAGCTGCAGGGGTGTGTATTGGATCTGAGGTATTTATTGTGCTTATAGATACATAAAAGGAGCTTCCGGGGCATGTGTATCTGATCTGAGGTATTTCATGGGTATATAGCAGTATAAAGGGAGCTGCAGGAGTGTTTATCGGATCTGAGGTATTTCATTGGTATATAGCAGCATAAAGGGAGCTGCAGGGGTGTGTATTGGATCGGAGGTATTTATTGCGTATATAGATGCATAAAAGGAGCTGCAGGGGCATGTGTATCTGATCTGAGGTATTTCATGGGTATATAGCAGCATGAAGGGAGCTGCAGGAGTGTGTATCAGATCTGAGGTATTTCTTGGGTATATAGATGCATAAAGGGAGCTACAGGGGCTGGGATATGTGAAGCATCTGAAGCCTCTAAAGTAAACCAGAAAGCCCCCAGATTGGGGTATCAAGATTAGAGCTGCAAACTTAAAGAGACATTAAACAATAAATATGTATCAAAAGAAAAAATAGTAGGTCTGTAAGGGGTTAAGATTATGAATCACTGCAATGTCCCTTTAAAAATCAATCATAAACCAAACGGCACCTCAGGTCACAGTAAAGAAGAAAACATTGTATGTCCTGCACTAAAACAGGGCTCTGTTTGCTACAATCTGTACAAAGGGGCATTGACAAAAGCACAGTGAGCCCAGTAACCATCGGCTCTGCATTGTTACCCAATGCTACAGATATAGCGCTGCTATAAAAAGGAACATTATAGAAAAGATGACTCTTTGTTTCAAAATCTGTCCATCTAGATAATAGCTAGAGAGAGATGGAAATACATTGGGCCAGATTACGAGTGGAGCACAAACGTTTGCGAGTTGAAAGTAAACGCTTGAGCGAAATTGCGATATACGTTAGAATGATTACCGTGACTTCAGAGCTCTAGTTAACTGTTTAGCAAAACAGAAAAGTTGCACAAAACCCATCACAAGTACATTGACTGATTTGATTTTGGAATATCAAATCAGCCAATAGGATGAGAGCTTCTGAAAATCTATTGGCTGTTCAAATCAGCCAATAGGATTTCAGTAGCTCTCATCCTATTGGCTGATTTGAATTTCCAAAATCAAATCAACCAATAGGAATGCAAGGGACGCATTGAAGATTCAGTGTACGGTGGCGACCGTATGAAGAGGATGCTCCGCACCAGATGTCTTCAGGATGGACCCGCTCCGCGCCGCCGGGATAAAGATAGAGGATGCCGCCGGGATGAAGATAAAAGATGCCACCTGGATGAAGATAGAAGACGCCGTCTGGATAGATGAAGACCTCGCCGCCTGGATGAAGACTTCTCGCCGCCTGAATGTCCGGACTTCAGAAACTGTAAGTGGATCTTTGGTGGTTAGTTTTAGAATTTTTTAAACTTTTTTGGGTTTGGTTTTTATTTTAGTTTAGGGTTTGGGCTTTTCTTAAAAGAACTAAATGCCCTTTTCAGGGCAATGCAAAAGAGTTAAATGCAATTTTAAGGGCAATGCCCATACAAATGCCATTTTCAGGGCAATGGGTAGCTTAGGTTTTTGTTAGAGTTAGGTTTTTTTATTTTGGGGGGTTGGTTGGGTGGTGGGTTTTACTGTTGGGGGTCTTTGTATTTTTTTTACAGGTAAAAGAGCTGCTTAACTTAGGGCAATGCCCTACAAAAGGCCCTTTTAAGGGCTATTGGTAATTTATTGTAGGTTAGAGGGTGTTTTTATTTTGGGTGGACTTTTTTATTTTTATAGGGCTATTAGATTAGGTGTAATTGTTTTTTATTTTTGATAATTTTGTTTGTTATTTTTCGTACTTTAGTGTTTGTTATTTTTTGTAATTTAGTATTTTTTATTTTTAGTAGTTAGATACTTTGCAATTTTTATAGTAGCGTTAGGATTTTTTTAATGTGTATTTTAGTTTTCTTTAATTAGTAGTTAGTTTAATTTTAGTTTAATAGTTATATTAGTTTAATTGTTAGTTTAAACTTAGTTTTTTTTAAACTTGACAGGTAAGTTTTAATTTAATTTAAGATAGGGGAATTGTAATTTTAATATAAGGTTAGGGGACGTTAGGTTTAGGGGTTACTAGTTAAAATTAGTTTATTTGCGATGTGGGGGGCTTTCGGTTTAGGGGTTAATTGTTTAATTTAGTATATTTCGTTGTAATGGCTTGCGGTTTAGGGGTTAATAGGTTTATTATAGTGGCGGCAGTGGCGGGGAGCGGCGGAATAGGGGTAAATAACTTTAGTATAGTGGGGGCGATGTGGGCGGACAGGAGATTAGGGGTTAATAATATTTAAAAAGTGTTTGCGATGTGGGAGGGTGGCGGTTTAGGGGTTAATAACTTTATTATAGTGGTGACGATGTCGGGGAGTGGCGGAATAGGGTTTTAATAAATTTTAATAGTGGCAGCGATATCGGGAGCAAAAGATTAGGGGTTAATAACTTTAATATAGTGTTTGCGATGCTGGAGGGCCTTGGTTTAGGCGTTAATAGGTAGTTTATGGGTGTTTAGTGTACTTTGTAACAGTTTAGTTATGAGTTTTATGTAACAGTTTTGTTGCGTAACACTCATAACTACTGCTCTCATATGGCGTTACGGAACTTGTCATTATAGGGTGTAACGCAAGCTTTTTAACCTCAACGCAAAACTCGTAATGGCTGCACTTTGGTAGTCCCATAAAAAAACGTAATTTTTACAAGTGTGGGACTGACATTGTGTTGCAGGCTAAAAGGCTTGCAGTACAGCTATACCAACAAGACTTGTAATGGCTGTGTTGCTGTTTTTACGCTGAAATGACCATTTTTTCATCGTTAAAGGATGAACGCACAACTTGTAATCTACCTGATAGTTATTTATTGTGTACTAATAGGTACAAAAATATTTTTTTTATGCCCTGAATAACTTTTTTTATTTTCACGCTTGCACAGTCTTACATCACTGTACTGGGGTTTGTCCCTGTTAGCCAGTGAGCATGCACAGTCTTACAACACAGTACTGGGGTTTGTTCCTGTTAGCCAGTGAGCATGCACAGTCTTACAACACAGTACTGGGGTTTGTTCCTGTTAGCCAGTGAGCATGCACAGTCTTACAACACAGTACTGGGGTTTGTCCCTGTTAGCCAGTGAGCATGCACAGTCTTACAACACAGTATTGGGGTTTGTCCCTGTTAGCCAGTGAGCATGCACAGTCTTACAACACAGTACTGGGGTTTGTCCCTGTTAGCCAGTGAGCATGCACAGTCTTACATCACAGTAATGGGGTTTGTCCCTGTTAGCCAGTGAGCATGCACAGTCTTACAACACAGTACTGGGGTTTGTCCCTGTTAGCCAGTGAGCATGCACAGTCTTACATCACAGTACTGGGGTTTGTCCCTGTTAGCCAGTGAGCATGCACAGTCTTACAACACAGTACTGGGGTTTGTCCCTGTTAGCCAGTGAGCATGCACAGTCTTACAACACAGTACTGGGGTTTGTCCCTGTTAGCCAGTGAGCATGCACCGTCTTACATCACAGTACTGGGGTTTGTCCCTGTTAGCCAGTGAGCATGCACAGTCTTACAACACAGTACTGGGGTTTGTCCCTGTTAGCCAGTGAGCATGCACAGTCTTACATCACAGTACTGGGGTTTGTCCCTGTTAGCCAGTGAGCATGCACAGTCTTACAACACAGTACTGGGGTTTGTCCCTGTTAGCCAGTGAGCATGCACAGTCTTACAACACAGTACTGGGGTTTGTCCCTGTTAGCCAGTGAGCATGCACAGTCTTACAACACAGTACTGGGGTTTGTCCCTGTTAGCCAGTGAGCATGCACTGTCTTACAACACAGTACTGGGGTTTGTCCCTGTTAGCCAGTGAGCATGCACAGTCTTACATCACAGTACTGGGGTTTGTCCCTGTTAGCCAGTGAGCATGCACAGTCTTACAACACAGTACTGGGGTTTGTCCCTGTTAGCCAGTGAGCATGCTCTGTCTTACATCACTGTACTGGGGTTTGTCCCTGTTAGCCAGTGAGCATGCACAGTCTTACATCACTGTACTGGGGTTTGTCCCTGTTAGCCAGTGAGCATGCACAGTCTTACATCACTGTACTGGGGTTTGTCCCTGTTAGCCAGTGAGCTTGCACAGTCTTACATCACTGTACTGGGGTTTGTCCCTGTTAGCCAGTGAGCATGCACAGTCTTACATCACTGTACTGGGGTTTGTCCCTGTTAGCCAGTGAGCATGCACAGTCTTACATCACTGTACTGGGGTTTGTCCCTGTTAGCCAGTGAGCTTGCACAGTCTTACATCGCTGTACTGGGGTTTGTCCCTGTTAGCCAGTGAGCATGCACAGTCTTACAACACAGTACTGGGGTTTGTCCCTGTTATCCAGTGAGCATACACAGTCTTATATCACTGTACTGGGGTTTGTCCCTGTTAGCCAGTGAGCATGCACAGTCTTACATCACTGTACTGGGGTTTGTCCCTGTTAGCCAGTGAGCATGCACAGTCTTACAACACAGTACTGGGGTTTGTCCCTGTTAGCAGTGAGCATGCACAGTCTTACATCACTGTACTGGGGTTTGTCCCAGTTAGCCAGTGAGCATGCACAGTCTTACATCACTGTACTGGGGTTTGTCCCTGTTAGCCAGTGAGCATGCACAGTCTTACATCACTGTACTGGGGTTTGTCCCTGTTAGCAGTGAGCATGCACAGTCTTACATCACTGTACTGGGGTTTGTCCCAGTTAGCCAGTGAGCATGCACAGTCTTACAACACAGTACTGGGGTTTGTCCCTGTTAGCCAGTGAGCATGCTCTGTCTTACATCACTGTACTGGGGTTTGTCCCTGTTAGCCAGTGAGCATGCACAGTCTTACAACACAGTACTGGGGTTTGTCCCTGTTAGCCAGTGAGCATGCACAGTCTTACAACACAGTACTGGGGTTTGTCCCTGTTAGCCAGTGAGCATGCACAGTCTTACATCACTGTACTGGGGTTTGTCCCTGTTAGCCAGTGAGCATGCACAGTCTTACATCACTGTACTGGGGTTTGTCCCTGTTAGCCAGTGAGCTTGCACAGTCTTACATCACTGTACTGGGGTTTGTCCCTGTTAGCCAGTGAGCATGCACAGTCTTACATCACTGTACTGGGGTTTGTCCCTGTTAGCCAGTGAGCTTGCACAGTCTTACATCACTGTACTGGGGTTTGTCCCTGTTAGCCAGTGAGCATGCACAGTCTTACAACACAGTACTGGGGTTTGTCCCTGTTATCCAGTGAGCATACACAGTCTTACATCACTGTACTGGGGTTTGTCCCTGTTAGCCAGTGAGCATGCACAGTCTTACATCACTGTACTGGGGTTTGTCCCTGTTAGCCAGTGAGCATGCACAGTCTTACAACACAGTACTGGGGTTTGTCCCTGTTAGCAGTGAGCATGCACAGTCTTACATCACTGTACTGGGGTTTGTCCCAGTTAGCCAGTGAGCATGCACAGTCTTACATCACTGTACTGGGGTTTGTCCCTGTTAGCCAGTGAGCATGCACAGTCTTACATCACTGTACTGGGGTTTGTCCCTGTTAGCAGTGAGCATGCACAGTCTTACATCACTGTACTGGGGTTTGTCCCAGTTAGCCAGTGAGCATGCACAGTCTTACAACACAGTACTGGGGGTTGTCCCTGTTAGCCAGTGAGCATGCTCTGTCTTACATCACTGTACTGGGGTTTGTCCCTGTTAGCCAGTGAGCATGCACAGTCTTACAACACAGTACTGGGGTTTGTCCCTGTTAGCCAGTGAGCATGCACAGTCTTACAACACAGTACTGGGGTTTGTCCCTGTTAGCCAGTGAGCATGCACAGTCTTACAACACAGTACTGGGGTTTGTCCCTGTTAGCCAGTGAGCATGCACAGTCTTACAACACAGTACTGGGGGTTGTCCCTGTTAGCCAGTGAGCATGCACAGTCTTACAACACAGTAATGGGGTTTGTCCCTGTTAGCCAGTGACCATGCACAGTCTTACAACACAGTACTGGGGTTTGTCCCTGTTAGCCAGTGAGCATGCATAGTCTTACAACACTATACTGGGGTTTGTCCCTGTTAGCCAGTGAGCATGCACAGTCTTACAACACAGTACTGGGGTTTGTCCCTGTTATCCAGTGAGCATGCACAGTCTTACGACACAGTACTGGGGTTTGTCCCTGTTAGCCAGTGAGCATGCACAGTCTTACAACACAGTACTGGGGTTTGTCCCTGTTAGCCAGTGAGCATGCTCTGTCTTACAACACAGTACTGGGGTTTGTCCCTGTTAGCCAGTGAGCATGCACAGTCTTACATCACTGTACTGGGGTTTGTCCCTGTTAGCCAGTGAGCATGCAAAGTCTTACATCACTGTACTGGGGTTTGTCCCTGTTAGCCAGTGAGCATGCACAGTCTTACATCACTGTACTGGGGTTTGTCCCTGTTAGCCAGTGAGCATGCACAGTCTTACATCACTGTACTGGGGTTTGTCCCTGTTAGCCAGTGAGCATGCTCTGTCTTACATCACTGTACTGGGGTTTGTCCCTGTTAGCCAGTGAGCATGCACAGTCTTACAACACAGTACTGGGGTTTGTCCCTGTTAGCCAGTGAGCATGCACAGTCTTACAACACAGTACTGGGGTTTGTCCCTGTTATCTAGTGAGCATGCACAGTCTTACAACACAGTACTGGGTTTTGTCCCTGTTAGCCAGTGAGCATGCACAGTCTTACATCACTGTACCGGGGTTTGTCCCTGTTAGCCAGTGAGCATGCACAGTCTTACATCACAGTACTGGGGTTTGTCCCTGTTATCCAGTGAGCATGCACAGTCTTACAACACAGTACTGGGGTTTGTCCCTGTTAGCCAGTGAGCATGCACAGTCTTACAACACAGTACTGGGGTTTGTCCCTGTTATCCAGTGAGCATGCACAGTCTTACAACACAGTACTGGGGTTTGTCCCTGTTATCCAGTGAGCATGCACAGTCTTACAACACAGTACTGGGGTTTGTCCCTGTTATCCAGTGAGCATGCACAGTCTTACAACACAGTACTGGGGTTTGTCCCTGTTATCCAGTGAGCATGCACAGTCTTACATCACAGTACTGGGGTTTGTCCCTGTTAGCCAGTGAGCATGCACAGTCTTACAACACAGTACTGGGGTTTGTCCCTGTTAGCCAGTGAGCATGCACAGTCTTACAACACAGTACTGGGGTTTGTCCCTGTTAGCCAGTGAGCATGCACAGTCTTACAACACAGTACTGGGGTTTGTCCCTGTTATCTAGTGAGCATGCACTGTCTTACCACACAGTAATGGGGTTTGTCCCTGTTAGCCAGTGAGCATGCACAGTCTTACAACACAGTACTGGGGTTTGTCCCTGTTAGCCAGTGAGCATGCACAGTCTTACAACACAGTACTGGGGTTTGTCCCTGTTAGCCAGTGAGCATGCACAGTCTTACAACACAGTACTGGAGTTTGTCCCTGTTATCCAGTGAGCATGCATAGTCTTACAACACAGTACTGGGGTTTGTCCCTGTTATCCAGTGAGCATGCACAGTCTTACAACACAGTACTGGGGTTTGTCCCTGTTAGCCAGTGAGCATGCACAGTCTTACAACACAGTACTGGGGTTTGTCCCTATTATCCAGTGAGCATGCACAGTCTTAAAACACAGTAATGGGGTTTGTCCCTGTTATCCAGTGAGCATGCACAGTCTTACAACACAGTACTGGGATTTGTCCCTGTTATCCAGTGAGCATGCACAGTCTTACAACACAGTACTGGGGTTTGTCCCTGTAAGCCAGTGAGCATGCACAGTCTTACAACACAGTACTGGGGTTTGTCCCTGTTAGCCAGTGAGCATGCACAGTCTTACAACACAGTAATGGGGTTTGTCCCTGTTAGCCAGTGAGCATGCACAGTCTTAAAACACAGTACTGGGGTTTGTCCCTGTTAGCCAGTGAGCATGCACAGTCTTACAACACAGTACGGGGGTTGTCCCTGTTATCTAGTGAGCATGCACTGTCTTACCACACAGTAATGGGGTTTGTCCCTGTTAGCCAGTGAGCATGCACAGTCTTACAACACAGTAATGGGGTTTGTCCCTGTTAGCCAGTGAGCATGCACAGTCTTAAAACACAGTACTGGGGTTTATCCCTGTTATCCAGTGAGCATGCACAGTCTTACAACACAGTACTGGGGTTTGTCCCTGTTAGCCAGTGAGCATGCACAGTCTTACAACACAGTACTGGGGTTTGTCCCTGTTATCCAGTGAGCATGCACAGTCTTACAACACAGTACTGGGGTTTGTCCCTGTTAGCCAGTGAGCATGCACAGTCTTACAACACAGTACTGGGGTTTGTCCCTGTTAGCCAGTGAGCATGCACAGTCTTACAACACAGTACTGGGGGTTGTCCCTGTTAGCCAGTGAGCATGCACAGTCTTACAACACAGTAATGGGGTTTGTCCCTGTTAGCCAGTGAGCATGCACAGTCTTACAACACAGTACTGGGGTTTGTCCCTGTTAGCCAGTGAGCATGCATAGTCTTACAACACAGTACTGGGGTTTGTCCCTGTTAGCCAGTGAGCATGCACAGTCTTACAACACAGTACTGGGGTTTGTCCCTGTTATCCAGTGAGCATGCACAGTCTTACGACACAGTACTGGGGTTTGTCCCTGTTAGCCAGTGAGCATGCACAGTCTTACAACACAGTACTGGGGTTTGTCCCTGTTAGCCAGTGAGCATGCTCTGTCTTACAACACAGTACTGGGGTTTGACCCTGTTAGCCAGTAAGCATGCACAGTCTTACAACACAGTACTGGGGTTTGTCCCTGTTAGCCAGTGAGCATGCACAGTCTTACAACACAGTACTGGGGTTTGTCCCTGTTAGCCAGTGAGCATGCACTGTTTACAACACAGTACTGGGGTTTGTCCCTGTTAGCCAGTGAGCATGCACAGTCTTACAACACAGTACTGGGGTTTGTCCCTATTAGCCAGTGAGCATGCACAGTCTTGCAACACAGTACTGGGGTTTGTCCCTGTTATCCAGTGAGCATGCACAGTCTTACATCACAGTACTGGGGTTTGTCCCTGTTAGAAAGTGAGCATGCACAGTCTTACATCACAGTACTGGGGTTTGTCCCTGTTATCCAGTGAGCATGCACAGTCTTACATCACAGTAATGGGGTTTGTCCCTGTTAGCCAGTGAGCATGCACTCTTTTACAACACATTACTGGGGTTTGTCCCTGTTAGCCAGTGAGCATGCACAGTCTTACAGCACAGTACTGGGGTTTGTCCCTGTTAGCCAGTGAGCATGCACAGTCTTACAACACAGTACTGGGGTTTGTCCCTGTTAGCCATTGAGCATACTCTGTCTTACGACACAGTACTGGGGTTTGTCCTTGTTAGCCAGTGAGCATGCTCTGTCTTACAACACAGTACTGGGGTTTGTCCCTGTTAGCCAGTAAGCATGCACAGTCTTACAACACAGTACTGGGGTTTGTCCCTGTTAGCCAGTGAGCATGCACAGTCTTACAACACAGTACTGGGGTTTGTCCCTGTTAGCCAGTGAGCATGCACAGTCTTACAACACAGTACTGGGGTTTGTCCCTGTTATCCAGTGAGCATGCACTGTCTTACAACACAGTAATGGGGTTTGTCCCTGTTAGCCAGTGAGCATGCACAGTCTTACAACACAGTACTGGGGTTTGTCCCTGTTAGCCAGTGAGCATGCACAGTCTTACAACACAGTACTGGGGTTTGTCCCTGTTATCCAGTGAGCATGCACTGTCTTACAACACAGTAATGGGGTTTGTCCCTGTTAGCCAGTGAGCATGCACTGTTTTACAACACATTACTGGGGTTTGTCCCTGTTAGCCAGTGAGCATGCACAGTCTTACAACACAGTACTGGGGTTTGTCCCTGTTAGCCAGTGAGCATGCACAGTCTTACAACACAGTACTGGGGTTTGTCCCTGTTAGCCAGTGAGCATGCACAGTCTTACAACACAGTAATGGGGTTTGTCCCTGTTAGCCAGTGAGCATGCACTGCCTTACAACACTGTGCTGGGGATTGTCCCTGTTAGCCAGTGAGCATGCACAGTTTACAACACAGTATTGGGGTCTGTCCATGCTAGCCAGTGAGCAGGCACAGTCTTACAACACAGTAATGGGGTTTGTCCCTGTTAGCCAGTGAGCATGCACAGTCTTACAACACTGTACTGGGGTTTGTCCCTGCTAGCCAGTGAGCATGCACAGTCTTACAACACAGTAATGGGGTTTGTCCCTGTTAGCCAGTGAGCATGCACAGTCTTACAACACAGTACTGGGGTTTGTCCCTGTTTAACAGTGAGCATGCACAGTCTTACAACACAGTACTGGGGTTTGTCCCTGTTAGCCAGTGAGCATGCACAGTCTTACAACACAGTACTGGGGTTTGTCCCTGTTAGCCAGTAAGCATGCACAGTCTTACAACACAGTACTGGGGTTTGTCCCTGTTAGCCAGTGAGCATGCACAGTCTTACAACACAGTACTGGGGTTTGTCCCTGTTAGCCAGTGAGCATGCACAGTCTTACATCACAGTACTGGGGTTTGTCCCTGTTAGAAAGTGAGCATGCACAGTCTTACAACACAGTACTGGGGTTTGTCCCTGTTAGCCAGTGAGCATGCACTGTGTGTGAAGCAGAATTCCAATTCCTCTGAATTCTGTGGGACAGTTTCCAATTGGTGTTTTTTTCCATCTCCCACCTTTCTACCCCTCCATTCACACAGTTCAAGTGAGAATCTTAAACATTCTCAGTCTTCTTGTTTTTTTGAGCTCATCAACCAGATCACTAATACCCATATTATGCTGCCCATACAGCTGCCATGCAATTCCCAAACCACTCTCCCATACTCTGTATAAGCCATATACATCCACTGCTCAAACCCTGCCCATATAGAGCTAGAGAGACCCTGTGTACACAGAGATGCACTTGTATTAGGAGTTGAAAGTAAAAGGTTTGGATTTGAGTGAAAACCTGATGGCTGCAAAGAGTTGTACTTAGAATATTGTGACCATGTTAACTTACCAGACACACCCCCCTGCAGCCCCCTTTTAGCTTTTGTTTACCCAAGAAAGATCTGATTCATGGCCATATTAGGTGTTAGATATGAAATATGTCAAATTATTACAAGATTTTAAGCCTAGGCGATGATGATTTTTTTATTTTCTTGTGTGATTTTCCTAAACCATAGTGAAATCTGAAAAACAGACATCAGATAATATGTCACAATGTCTTATAGTGTGATTGGCCGCTCTGCATGCACATGTGTTGTAAGTATGTGACATACCAAGAGCCGCAGTCATTATAAATGAGCAGAAGAGCATCACAGGAACCTCCATGGCTGGGCTGTGGAGAGAGAGAGTGGAAAATGGTGCCAGTTAGATGAAAATATACATTGTCATATATATATATATATATATAGTATCTCACAAAAGTGAGTACACCCCTCACTTTTATTGCCAACGGTTTAGACATTAATGGCTGTGTGTTGAGTTATTTTGAGGGGACAGCAAATTTACACTGTTATACAGGCTGTACACTCACTACTTTACATTGTAGCAAAGTGTCATTTCTTCAGTGTTGTCACATGCAAAGATATAATAAAATATTTACAAAAATGTGAGGGGTGTAGTCACTTATGTGGGATACTGTATATATATATATTAAATTTGCAGCCAGATACACAGGAACAGATTTTACAGTAGGTAAAAAGCAATAGGCACATGTAGTCTATATAACATTCAAAGTGCAGAGTTACAAGAAAGTAATTGTTGCATAAATATCTGCATAGTTTGTTTATCTAATCTACTCTGTTGTTCCCGGTTATAAATGAGCATCTTCGTGTAGCATTTTGCAGCAGCTAATTGCTACAGAATGCACTGCAGTCTCTGCATCACCCTTAGTGTCACCTGACAGACTGGTCATGTGATAACATTTTGCCTTAGAGTAAAACAACTGCCAAAGTGGGAGATATATAGATGATGTGCATTGAAACTTGTTAAGAAAATATATAGGAAGTTTAAGTACTCTTGGAAACCAGAGCTGGTACTTCACTCCAGTAACACATAATATCTTATTAATTAAGTTTTCTTAATTGCAATATGACCTTTTACACAGTTTTTTGTGTTGTATATTTATATGATTTATTTACTTTTCCATTCACGCTCATCTCCACTTGCATTTTGTTTGTTTGTTTCTATTAAATTTATTTATTTAGTTATTTATTTGGACATGTCTATCAAGGTACTTTATGTTCCAAAGCTGTGATAAGGTATTATAAACAATTTGCAGAATAGTTTAAAGAGACAGTAAAGTCAAATTAAAGTTTCCGATTTACTTGTATTATCAAATTTTCTTTTTTCTTTTTGTATCCTTTGTTGAAGAGTTAATCTAGGTAGGCTGACATTAATTCAGGATTGTGCATGTGTCTCTAGGGATCTATGGTATTAGTATTTGCAGCAGTGTATAACATTTTTATAAACATTGTTGTAAACACTGCTGCCAAATGTCTAAATACATGTGTACACTCTTGAGCTCAACTAGGATTACTTTTTAACAAAGGATAAAAAAGAACTAAGAAAAAAATATAATGTAAATAAATTGAAAAGTTATTTCAAATGCTATGCTTCTTACAATCCATTTAAGTTTAATTTTGAATTTACTCTATCTTCTTTTTCCAATTAATCCAATCAATAAGTAAAACCACCAGAAAAAAAAATATTTATTAGAAAACAAAATAACAAACAATATCACAAACAAATTAAGACTTATAAGAAACATGCACTTTGAAGTCATTTCACATAGGTTTTACAAGGATTTGCAGCACTTGATTTTTGACGAATGATAAAATTAAGTAATTTTTTTACTAATTTTTGATAACTGAGCAGCTCACTTTACAAGTCAATCAACAAAAAAATGCATGTGAAAAAAATGATTGATTTATTTGTGCTGTTAGAACTATTAACCTAAAGATGGGTTAACAAAGGAATTTTGAACAACTTTGAAGCTTTTATTTTGTTTTGGGGTTTTTTGTTCTGTTTTTTTTTGTGTGTGCAAATGTTTAATTTGAAAAACTCATCTGAAAAGCTGCCAGGACTTTTCTTTTTTATATTGTCAAATTAGTGGTGTTTAATTGTCCTGAACAGTATAATGGGGTTTTCAAGACACACATTTGTTTGAGAAACGTAAGATAAATTGGTTATTGCAAAGTTTTCAAGAGATTTGGAATTAGCTTGAATTGCACACAAAAAAAACAAAAAAACAAACAGGGGATACTAATCGTTTGGAATCGACCCCATAGTAACCAGTGAGTGCTTGTTTATAGGGACAACCTAGTTAAAATTAAACGTCCATGATTCGGACAGGCCATGTAAATTTCAATTCACTTTTATCATCAAATTTTCTTTGTTCTCTTGGTATTCTTTGTTAAAAGCTAAACCTATGTAGGCTCAAATGCAAATTAAGTCCTTAAAGGCTGCCTCCTATCTCAGTGCATTTTGACAATTTACAGCTAGACACTGCTAGTTCATGTCTGCCAAATTGATAACATTGTGCTCACTCCCTTGTAGTTACCTGGAAGTCAGCACTGATTGGCTACAATGCACATCTGTCAAAAGAACTGAGATAAGGGGGCAGTCTGCAGAGGCTTAGATACAAGGAAATCATAAAGGTACAAAGTATATTAATATAACTGTGTTGGTTATGCAAAACTGGGGAATAGGTAAAAAAGGGATTATCTATCTTTTTAAACAATACAAAATCTGCAGTAAGCTGTCCCTTTAATAATATAATACTCTGAGCATTCTATTATAAAATGAAATGCCTTTTTTAATTTGCAGAACTTAATCAGGTTGGAAGTTTCCATTCATAAATTGCATTTCTATGTCTTGGGTTTTTGTGAGTCCAGTGCCAGCCTTTGCAAGAGCTGAGTTTAATGACAAATTAGCTGAGAAGTCGTATACAGCTAGTGGAACATTTATATAGTAATAAGCAAAATAGCACATTTTTTCCCCACCTGACCAGCTACTTTTCAACCCCTGTATATGTCATTTTCTCCTGTAGCAAATGTACAAGAGTCTTTTACCTATAACCTCAGTGGCAGATCTAGGGGTGCAATTCACCCCCATTCACTGAAGACCCCAGAGCCCTACACATACTAGCTGCCCTGAATCTGCAAGCTAATGACCTTAATAGTTTAGAGAGAGATTTCATTTGCATAAGAGTTTAAATTCTAAACACTATGTTTTAGAGACGTACAGTATATCACCAGATTGCAAAATATTGTTATAGTTTTTAAAACTGTTACTATTGTTAGCAAAATCTTAATTGTTTTGCAGTAAAAGGACATACCCCTTAAAATTGTCTAAAGTATATATATTTTTTATCTTCTTTATTTTGGCTCGATATGGGGCAGGTATAAATGAGTTCCTTCACTAATCAAGCAATCTCTGCTGAAGCTTGTTGCAGGGTCATAGTTCTGGATTCTGCAGGGTGCCTCTCTGGGGTCAGCAGAAAAAAACACAAATTGTAAATTATATGAAAGGCAAGCAACACAAATAATGAAATATTATATTGCAAAAGTTGCAAATATTTGCTTTATGATCATTTAAGCATTTTACAGGGAAATCAGTTTTGAGTTTAAGGCCACTTTAAATTCTCTGTTATTTTTATTTATATAATTTACAATTTTCTACAATTACATTGTTGTTGAAGAGGGTTTAAACATACTTGTATATGCCAGTCCCATGGCAGAGTGAAGATAGTTGCGCGAGTGTTCCTACAGCCCTGTGCCAGACATATATATATATATAGACACTGGCAAAGGTTCAGCTCTTTATATTTATCTACAGCTCTAAGCAACAAATCTGTGACTATCCAGCCTCACGGAAAGTATTTTCCTCCCTATAAAACTAGCAGAATGTAAAATGATTTCATTTCTTGGTGAGGCAGTTCTCTCTGGCACCCAAGTGGTTAAACAAGTGTTTATATTTAAATATTTGGGCAGGACCATGTAACGATTATATTAGAACTTTCAAAACGTTAACACTTTAACTCCTAATAAAAATCTGCTAGCATTGGTTAATAGCTTAGTATTGTGCAGAAATATCCACATTTATTTGATACCCTTCTTGATGGGAACGTAAATTATACAGAATTCTGCACATAAAGATGGATACAGTACTTACATCTACAATAAAATATAAGAACATTCACTCAAATGTGTTGGACACCCATGATAGTGTCATTGTGTTCAAAGGTCAGAGACCCCCCCTTATCTTTCTTTATATATAAAACTACATGACGTAGGGCAAACAGGGCAAACACAGGTGTGTCAGTGTGTGAATATCATACAGAGATGTTTTTAATGTATATAAATGTGTCATGAACCATGATTAATGTTTTTTAGCAAGCCAAATTTACACGCATACACACTACACATGCACACACACACTATCCTTTGCAAAGAAATACACACATTACACATACACAAAGGCACACACAAAAACGCATACATGCACACACTACACGTATATAAATACACACACAAGTTCACCCACACACAGGCACGCACACACACAAACAGTGGCACACATACATACAAATACACAAAGGCACAAACAATACACAAAAAACATGTGCAAACAATCTACATATACATATACATGCACATGCACACACAAGCACACCCACAAACTACACACATAGGTGTACACACATTGTAGACACACACATACACAGAAAGATACACAAGCATACATACACACTACACACACACATAAATACAGAAACATAAACACATACACACACAAGCGCACCCATACACACACACACACACAAAGATTCACACATGCAGCAGATACATACATACACAAATGCTCCTGTGCACAGGTCCAAGAATATACACATGCACGCACACACAGGTACACACAATGTACATTCAAACACATAAAAGCACATTCTCATATACAAACACATAAAAACACATTCTCACATACAAACACATAAAAGCTCATTCTCACATACAAACACATAAAAACACATTCTCACATACAAACACATAAAAACACATTCTCACATACAAACACATAAAAGCACATTCTCACATACAAACACATAAAAGCCCATTCTCACATACAAACACATAGAAACACATTCTCACATACAAACACATAAAAACACATTCTCACATACAAACACATAAAAGCACATTCTCACATGCAAACACATAAAAGCACATTCTCACATACAAACACATAGAAACACATTCTCACATACAAACACATAAAAACACATTCTCACATACAAACACATAAAAGCACATTCTCACATGCAAACACATAAAAGCACATTCTCACATACAAACACATAGAAACACATTCTCACATACAAGCACATAAAAACACATTCTCACATACAAACACATAAAAACACATTCTCACATACAAACACATAAAAGCACATTCTCACATACAAACACATAAAAGCACATTCTCACATACAAACACATAAAAGCACATTCTCACATGCAAACACATAAAAGCACATTCTCACATACAAACACATAGAAACACATTCTCACATACAAGCACATAAAAACACATTCTCACATACAAACACATAAAAACACATTCTCACATACAAACACATAAAAGCACATTCTCACATACAAACACATAAAAGCACATTCTCACATGCAAACACATAAAAGCACATTCTCACATACAAACACATAGAAACACATTCTCACATACAAACACATAAAAACACATTCTCACATACAAACACATAAAAGCACATTCTCACATACAAACACATAGAAACACATTCTCACATACAAACACATAAAAACACATTCTCACATACAAACACATAAAAGCACATTCTCACATGCAAACACATAAAAGCACATTCTCACATACAAACACATAGAAACACATTCTCACATACAAACACATAAAAACACATTCTCACATACAAACACATAAAAACACATTCTCACATACAAACACATAAAAGCACATTCTCACATGCAAACACATAAAAGCACATTCTCACATACAAACACATAGAAACACATTCTCACATACAAACACATAAAAACACATTCTCACATACAAACACATAGAAACACATTCTCACATACAAACACATAAAAGCACATTCTCACATACAAACACATAAAAGCCCATTCTCACATACAAACACATAGAAACACATTCTCACATACAAACACATAAAAACACATTCTCACATACAAACACATAAAAGCACATTCTCACATGCAAACACATAAAAGCACATTCTCACATACAAACACATAGAAACACATTCTCACATACAAACACATAAAAACACATTCTCACATACAAACACATAAAAGCACATTCTCACATGCAAACACATAAAAGCACATTCTCACATACAAACACATAGAAACACATTCTCACATACAAGCACATAAAAACACATTCTCACATACAAACACATAAAAACACATTCTCACATACAAACACATAAAAGCACATTCTCACATACAAACACATAAAAGCACATTCTCACATACAAACACATAGAAACACATTCTCACATACAAACACATAAAAGCACATTCTCACATGCAAACACATAAAAGCACATTCTCACATACAAACACATAGAAACACATTCTCACATACAAGCACATAAAAACACATTCTCACATACAAACACATAAAAACACATTCTCACATACAAACACATAAAAGCACATTCTCACATACAAACACATAAAAGCACATTATCACATGCAAACACATAAAAGCACATTCTCACATACAAACACATAGAAACACATTCTCACATACAAACACATAAAAACACATTCTCACATACAAACACATAAAAGCACATTCTCACATACAAACACATAGAAACACATTCTCACATACAAACACATAAAAACACATTCTCACATACAAACACATAAAAGCACATTCTCACATGCAAACACATAAAAGCACATTCTCACATACAAACACATAGAAACACATTCTCACATACAAACACATAAAAACACATTCTCACATACAAACACATAAAAGCACATTCTCACATACAAACACATAAAAGCACATTCTCACATACAAACACATAGAAACACATTCTCACATACAAACACATAAAAACACATTCTCACATACAAACACATAAAAGCACATTCTCACATGCAAACACATAAAAGCACATTCTCACATACAAACACATAGAAACACATTCTCACATACAAGCACATAAAAACACATTCTCACATACAAACACATAAAAACACATTCTCACATACAAACACATAAAAGCACATTCTCACATACAAACACATAAAAGCACATTCTCACATACAAACACATAGAAACACATTCTCACATACAAACACATAAAAGCACATTCTCACATGCAAACACATAAAAGCACATTCTCACATACAAACACATAAAAACACATTCTCACATACAAACACATAAAAGCACATTCTCACATGCAAACACATAAAAGCACATTCTCACATACAAACACATAAAAACACATTCTCACATACAAACACATAAAAGCACATTCTCACATGCAAACACATAAAAGCACATTCTCACATACAAACACATAGAAACACATTCTCACATACAAACACATAAAAACACATTCTCACATACAAACACATAAAAGCACATTCTCACATGCAAACACATAAAAGCACATTCTCACATACAAACACATAGAAACACATTCTCACATACAAACACATAAAAACACATTCTCACATACAAACACATAAAAGCACATTCTCACATGCAAACACATAAAAGCACATTCTCACATACAAACACATAGAAACACATTCTCACATACAAGCACATAAAAACACATTCTCACATACAAACACATAAAAACACATTCTCACATACAAACACATAAAAGCACATTCTCACATACAAACACATAAAAGCACATTCTCACATACAAACACATAGAAACACATTCTCACATACAAACACATAAAAGCACATTCTCACATGCAAACACATAAAAGCACATTCTCACATACAAACACATAGAAACACATTCTCACATACAAGCACATAAAAACACATTCTCACATACAAACACATAAAAACACATTCTCACATACAAACACATAAAATCACATTCTCACATACAAACACATAAAAGCACATTCTCACATGCAAACACATAAAAGCACATTCTCACATACAAACACATAGAAACACATTCTCACATACAAACACATAAAAACACATTCTCACATACAAACACATAAAAGCACATTCTCACATACAAACACATAGAAACACATTCTCACATACAAACACATAAAAACACATTCTCACATACAAACACATAAAAGCACATTCTCACATGCAAACACATAAAAGCACATTCTCACATACAAACACATAGAAACACATTCTCACATACAAACACATAAAAACACATTCTCACATACAAACACATAAAAACACATTCTCACATACAAACACATAAAAGCACATTCTCACATGCAAACACATAAAAGCACATTCTCACATACAAACACATAAAAACACATTCTCACATACAAACACATAAAAGCACATTCTCACATACAAACACATAGAAACACATTCTCACATACAAACACATAAAAGCACATTCTCACATGCAAACACATAAAAGCACATTCTCACATACAAACACATAGAAACACATTCTCACATACAAGCACATAAAAACACATTCTCACATACAAACACATAAAAACACATTCTCACATACAAACACATAAAAGCACATTCTCACATACAAACACATAAAAGCACATTCTCACATACAAACACATAAAAACACATTCTCACATACAAACACATAAAAGCACATTCTCACATACAAACACATAAAAGCACATTCTCACATACAAACACATAAAAGCACATTCTCACATACAAACACACATTGAAAAAAAGATGCATGAGAAATGCTGATGTACAAAACAAATGCAACAAATGCCGGGTGGACATGATTCGCTGCAGTGAATCAATTCCACCCGGCATCACTAAATGCCGACAGCATATGCTGTTGGCATTTATCATTGCACAAGCATTTCTTGTAAAATGCTTATGCAATGCTGCCCCCTGCACATTCGCAGCCAATCGGCCACTAGCAGGGGGTGTTCATCATCCCGATCGGATCGGGGTGACTGCAGACTGCCACCTAAAAAGTAGAGGACAAGTTAAGGAACAGTGGTCTTTATACCTCTGCTTCTTAAATTATGTTTCCAGCAACCCGGAAACTTCATGGGTAGAAAGCAGCGTCCGCTGCTTATTAAATCTACCCCCATGTGTTAATTTGCTATACTAGCTTGCACAATAGTGGCTTCTAAAGCCCAGTTTCAGTTTGTTCACACACATATACATAACATACACATTACATAACATACACACACAGATACATACATAACACCCACCCACACATATACACATACATAACACACACTCACATACATACACACACATAGATATATAACATACACACACACATACACACATACATAACACACACTCACATACATACACACATAGATACATAACATACACACACACATACACACATACATAACACACACTCACATACATACACACACATAGATACATAACATACACACACACATACACACATACATAACACACACTCACATACACACACATAAATACATAACATACACACACACTTACACACAGTTTCATATATATATATATATATATATATATATATATATATATATATATATATATATATATATATATATAGCCTTTGGGCCTGAGACGACTCCTCTATCACAGGGTCTCACCCACTTAAGGTGCAATAGTTCTACTTCTGCTAAGGGGAGCTAAATAACCCCAGGACTGCTGACAGTCTTACATTTAGTTTATTGTGGGAAGTGTTACTGTCCATTACTAGAGGATCTCACTATCCCTCTAACCAGACTGTGGTCCAACTCCTCCCACCAACAGCAGCAGTGTTTACTGAAGTGTTTCTGTTCTCTGTCCAGAGGGAACTTCTGTAAAAATAGTGCAGGAATTCCTTTCCCATGCGTTTCCACCCGACTTGACCCCTGCATACATACTTACATACATACATATTTACATACATACATACATACATACATACATACATACATACATAACATACACGCACACATACATAACACACACTCACATATATACACACACATAGACACACACAAACACATACAGATACACACACACACACTTACATATATACATACACACACAAATACATACACACATACATAACATACACATGCATACATACATATACACACATACATAACATACACACACATACATAACATACACACATATACACACATACACACTTATGTACATAACACACACATACATTCACACATACATAACACACACACACACTTACATACATAACATACACACACACATACATAAGACACACACACATACATAACACACACATACATACTTAAAATTCATACATAACATACACACATATACACACATACACACTTATGTACATAACACACACATACATTCACACATACATAACACACATACATACATACATACATACATACATACATACATACATACATACATACATAACACACACACATATATACATACACATATACTCACACACCTACACATGTATACACACACATAATCACACAATCACATATAAACATACACAC
Organism: Bombina bombina; assembly: GCF_027579735.1. NCBI lineage: Eukaryota > Metazoa > Chordata > Amphibia > Anura > Bombinatoridae > Bombina > Bombina bombina. The sequence goes on from NC_069506.1 coordinate 16,462,043, forward strand.
TTACAGATACACTACTATTATTATTATTATTATTATTATTAGTTATTTGTAGAGCATTAGCAGATTCCTCAGACACAAACACACATTATTATTATTATTATTATTATTATTATTATTATTATTTGTAGAGCACTAGCAGATTCCTCAGACACAAACACACATTATTATTATTATTATTATTATTATTATTATTATTTGTAGAGCACTAGCACATTCCTCAGACACACACAATAATCTATTTTGCTTTTGCTCTGTACTTTTCTGCCTTGAGAGACCATCACATCTGTTAGATTCTGTTTCTATTCCAGCATACGCACAGCTACATGTTGGTCTGCACAATAATAGCTTATAAAGCCCAGTTACTACTCAGACACTAATTCCATAACTAACGGTCGAGCACATACACAACATACGCAACAGGATTCCACCAAAAATGGTTTCTTACCAAAGCTGTGAACAACAGCCAGTCTGTGAGGTGGCTCCAGGCTGTGGTGGGCGTGAGAGGGTGCCTATGTGTGTATCCTGTGTTCTCTGTCCGTCAGTCTGTCCCTGGGCATTAGGACACACATTCTGTTTACACTTTCCCTCCCCTTCCCTCCCCTTTATCCGTCCTCTCAGTGCCCCTCCCTGTGTGTGCCTCAGGCTGTCTGCCTTTTCCTCTCAGCTTGTGGTCCCACTTTCTCCTTCTCACTATCCCTCCCTCATTATCGTTGTCTTGCTGTCAGTTTTTCTTATCACCTTCACCAACTCCCATGTTTGCCTCCCTGACCATATCTCTCCTTCTCTTCTGTCACAACTGCTTTTCTCCTACCCCTGAATTCCTTTCATACATCAAATTCTGTCCAAGTCAGTTTAAGCTTTATTCCAACAGCCCTCCCTTATCCTCTGGCTGAACAGTGGCAGAGTTACTAGAAGCCTTCACACAACACACAGTAATAAGAGGTTATCAGCACATACAGGGCTCTTAGAGACATAGGAGGTCATAAACTCAACACTTACAGCTAGAATTACAAACTCAGCAATCAGTGATATTTCCTGTGCACATACACAATAAGTTATTGTATATAAGTAAGGCGCAAACTCATCCTCAGAATTACGTGTTCTTCAGGCACATTCCCCCATCACTGGCCTTTTACCCCATTACTGGCCTTTTACCTGATTACTAGTCATATACCCCATCACTGGCCTTTTACCTGATTACTAGTCATATACCCCATCACTGGCCTTTTACCTGATTACTAGTCATATACCCCATCACTGGCCTTTTACCTGATTACTAGGCATATACCCCATCACTGGCCTTTTACCTGATTACTAGTCATATACCCCATCACTGGCCTTTTACTCCATCATTGACCATTTACTCCATCACTGACTTTTTACCCCATCACTGGCCTTTTACCCCATTACTGGCCTTTTACCTGATTATTAACAATTTACCCCATTACTGGCCTTTTACCTGATTATTAACAATTTACCCCATTACTGGCCTTTTACCTGATTATTAACAATTTACCCCATCACTGGCCTTTTACTCCATCATTGACCATTTACCCCATCACTGGCTTTTTACCCCATCACAGGCCTTTTAACCCATTACAGGCCTTTTAACCCATCACTGGATTTTTACTCCATCACTGGCCTTCTACCCCATCACTGGCCTTTAACCCAATCATTGGCCTTTTCCATAATTACTGGCCATTTACCTCATTACTGGCTTTTTACCCCATCACTGGCCTTTTACCCCATCACTGGCCTTTTACCCCATCACTGACCATTTACCCCATCACTGGCCTTTTACCTCATCACTGGCCATTTACCCTATCACTGGCATTTTACCCCATCACTGGCCATTTACCCCATAACTGGCTTTTTACCCAATCATTAGCCTTTTACTCCATCACTGGCCTTTTACCTCATTACTGGCCTTTAACCTCATCACTGGTCTTTTACCTGATTACTAGCCATTTACCTAATCACTGGCCATTTACCTCCTCACTGGCCTTTTACCCCATCACTGGCTTGTTACCCCATCAATGGCTCGATGATCAAAAACTTGCCGGCATGAAAATAATAAATCCTTAGGATTTTTTTCTAGACCTTATATTTATTTATGTGTCTTTTCTTTATATTCAGAGCCCGATTTGGAGAGATAAACTGTTTTAAAACTAAAATTTGCCTTTCGCAAATTCTTTGACGGGACCTTAAGTACTGACGAAACTTATTGGATAATTTCACCAGAGTAAAGAACTTCACATGATCATATACCTAATTTGTTCACAGAGTACATAATGTATTTGCAGAGCCCCCAGAGCTATACCATAACCCCATCAAATCCTTATTCCTCCAGTAACTTGCCAACTTCACAAGTGGCCAAAAAGGGACATTTATACACAAGTGAAGTTAATAGTATTATTTCCTTACACACAATTTAAATGATGTACTGGTAGTTGTCATTTGCTGGAATCTCCATAAGCTTATAAAGTGCAGAGGCAAGAGAGAATAGATCTGATGAGATGTATAGGGGACTTTGTCCCAAAATGGAAATCATCTCTCCGAAAGAAGGACATCTAAGAGGTTTAACTTACCGATCTAGATAGACATTTTCCCTGGCACCCTGATTGCTTCTCCTTATCACTCCTGAGATGTTGCAAGTAGAGCTTGTCCCTCTCCAGCTATTTTCCTCTCCTTTTGTCAGGGCTGATAAGCGTTTAGTGCTGCCCTGTCTGAACCACACACATTGCCATTGCTTCCATGCGTCTCTTCCCTCCCCATACTCTGTAAGGTCACAGTTGGGATAGTTAACTTGGTATTTGTTTCACTATTCACATGATTTTACACACAAAAAAAGTCATAAATTAGCATTCACACTTAGCAAACAATAATAACTATTGACAGGGTACCAGTAATTACTGACTGAGCCCAATGGGGCTATCTATCAAGCTCCGAAAGGAGCTTGACGGCCCGTGTTTCTGGCGAGTCTTCAGACTCGCCAGAAACAGCAGTTATAAAGCAGCGGTCACAAAGACCGCTGCTCCATAACCTGTCCGCCTGCTGAGAGCAGGCGGACAGACATCGCCGGAAATCAACCCGATCGAGTACTATCGGGTTGATTGACACCCCCCCTGCTGGCGGCCGATTGGCCACAAGTCTGCAGGGGGCGGCGTTGCACCAGCAGCTCTTGTGATCTGCTGGTGCAATGCTGAATACAGAGATCGTATAGCCAGACTTTGATAATTAGGGGCCAATATCTAAACCACAGACTTCCCTGGCCATTTTCCCACCAATTAAACGACACTGATCCTGCTCATAGATTCCAAACTTTACCACCTTAATGTAAACTAGCCCTTATTTCTTAAATATTTATACAAAGATAATTTTTTAAACATATAACTGCATATAATTCTCATAATTATATTTCCTTTAATACAGCATCATATCTAGCATTTTTAATGGTTTAGCATCCCCTTAAAGGGACACTAAGCCCAAATTTTTTATTTCATGATTCAGATAGAGCATGCAATTTTAAGCAACTTTCTAATTTACTCCTATTATCACATTTTCTTCATTCTCTTGGCATCTTTATTTGAAAAACATTTTTGATGAATAATCTGGATTGTTCTTGCTGATTGGTGGATAAATTCACCCACCAATAAACAAGTGCTGTCCATGGTGCTGAACCAAAAATTGGCTGGCCCCTTTGCTTAGATGTCTTCTTTTTCAAATAAAGATAGCAAGAGAACAAAGAAAAATTGATAATAGGAGTAAATTAGAAAGTTGCTTAAAATTGCATGCTCTATCTGAATCATGAAAGAAAACATTTGGGTTCAGTGTCCCTTTAATATCCTCCTCCTACTCTGAGAGGTTCCAGGTTCCTGCAGTGTTATTTAGGAAAAGGCCAACATTTATTTAGGACAAGCAAACTGGGCATTCATAATTTTACAAAATGTGCTGAATAATTTGCCTTTCTCTAATTCTGACTGCATTTTAATGCACTGATAAATCTTTAAAATATGTCTGAAATGTCCCTTTAAAAACAAAACCAGCAATAATTATTAATATTATTATCCATTATTTGTAAACTGTTTCCAAATTCTGAAGCGCTAAATACTGTTTTGTTATATGTTGTTTAAATTAATTGACTTTATGGCTCCTTATAAATAATTACTTTTTACCTGCAAATTTATACTGCAGTGCCTCGCCATTAACTCTTTCGTTTAAGTTTCCGAATTATACAGCTCTAACTCCCTATACACAATTCCTTTTATGACTGTGGGGGATTAAAGCCGTCAACCTGAAATACGCTGGAATTTTGCAGCGTAATTGTGGCGCACTTGATTGGACCTAGTTATCAAAGCCTACACACCGGCAAAATTTGAAATCTGTGACATTCGGCACTATTTGACACTTTTTAAAAGATTATCAAATAGTTAACCGGAACGCTCGCAGCTATTCCGGCCCAGCGTACCTGGTTTTCAATCCGTCACCCTGGAGGCCGCGGATGCCATAGGAATCAATGGGAGTCTGAAAGCAGTGAAAGCTTATGTTCACTGCTGCCAGATATCCCATTGATTTCTATGATAGAAAACCAGTAACGTTTACACCTAACACCCTAACATAAATCCCGAGTCTAAACACCTCTAATCTGCCGCCCCGACATCGCCACCACTAAATTAAATGTATTAACCCCTATCCCGCCACTCCCCGACCCCACCGCAACTAAATAAAAGTATTAACCCCCAAACCCCTGGCCTCCCACATCACTACCACTAACTAAACCTATTAACCCCTAAACCGCCAGCCCCCACATCACCATAAACTAAATTAAGCTATTAGCCCCTTAACCTAACAACCCGCTATCTTTACATTAAAATTACAACATCCCTATCTTATAATAAATTTAAACTTACCTTTATAATTAAAATAAACTATATTAAACTATTAATTAACCTACCCTAACTATTATACTAAAAATACATTAAACTACCAATTAAATTAACTATATTACATATTTAAAAACCCAACCCTACTCAAATTATTTAAATCTACAATTAAACATTTCTAAATTACAAAAAAATAAATACTAAGTTACAAACAAACAAAAAAAACACTAAGTTACAAAAAATAAAAACCACAGTATCAAAAATAAAAAAGAATTACACCTAATCTAATAGCCCTATCAAAATAAAAAAGCCACCCCCAAAATAAAAAAAAAACCCTTGCCTACAATAAACTACCAATGTCCCTTAAAAGGGCCTTTTGCGGAGCATTGCCCCAAAGAAATCAGCTCTTTTACCTTTAAAAAAAAATACAAACACCCCCCCCAACAGTAAAACCCACCACTCACACAACCAACCCCCCCAAATAAAAACCCTATCTAAAAAACCTAAGCTCCCCATTGCCCTGAAAAGGGCATTTGTATGGGCATTTAGCTCTTTTACTGCCCAGACCCTACTTTAAAAATAAAACCCACCCAAAAAAGCTTAAAAAAACCTAACACTAACCCCTGACGATCCACTTACAGTTTTTGAAGTTTTGCTTGAAAAATCCATCCAGTCGGCAAAAAGTCTTCATCCGGGCGGCCTCTTCCATTTTCATCTAGCCGGCAAAGTCTTCATCCATGCGGCCTCTTCTATCTTCATCCATCCGGCGAGGAGCGGGTCCATCCTGAAGACATCCGGCGTGGAGCTGGTCCATCCTGAAGACATCTGATGAGGAGCTCCTCTTCAATACGGTCTCCGCGGTAAACTGGATCTTGAAAGCAAGTGGCGTCATCAAAGATGGCGTCCCTTGCATTCCTAATGGCTGAAAGGTTCCAATCAGCCAACAGGATTAGAGCCGCTAAAATCCTATTGGCTGTTCTAATCAGCCAATAGGATTGAGCTCTCATCCTGTTGGCTGTTCCAATCAGATAATAGGATTAAGCTCTCATCCTATTAGCTGATTAGAACACCCAATAGGATGAGAGCTGCTCAAATCCTATTGGCTGATTGGAACAGCCAATAGGATTTTAGAGACTCTAATCCTATTAGCTGATTGGAACCTTTCAGCCAATAAGAATGCAAGGGATGCCATTTTAGATGACGTCAGCAGTTTTGGCGGAGACTGTATTGAAGAAGAGCTCCTCGTCGGATGTCTTCAGGATGGACCCGCTCCTCGCCGGATGGATGAAGAAAGAAGAGGCCACATGGATGAAGACTTCACCGGCTGGATGAACATGGAAGAGCCCACCCGGATGAAGACTTCTTGCCGGCTGGATGGATCCTTCAAGCGGAACTTCAAAAACTGTAAGTGGATCATCGGAGGTTAGTGTTTTTTTAAGTTTTTTTGGGTGGGTTTTATTTTTAGAGTAGGGTCTGGGCAGTAAAAGAGTTCAATGCCCATACAAATGCCCTTTTCAGGGCAATGGGGAGCTTAGGTTTTTTAAATAGGGTTTTTTTTTGGGGGGGGGTTTGGTTGTGTGGGTGGTAGCTTTTACTGTTGGGGGGTGTTTGTATTTTTTTTACAGATAAAAGAGCTGATTTCTTTGTGGCAATGCCCGGCAAAAGGCCCTTTTAAGGGCCATTGGTAGTTTATTGTAGGCTAGGGGTTTTTTTTTTTGGGGGGGGGGCTTTTTTATTTTGATAGGGCTATTAGATTAGGTGTAATTCTTTTTTATTTTTGATATTGTAGTTTTTTATTTTTTGTAACTTAGTGTTTATTATTTTTTGTAATTTAGTGTTTTTTATTTTTTGTAACTTAGTGTTTATTTTTTTTGTAATTTAGACATTTTTAACTGTAGATTTAAATAATTTGAGTAGGGTTAGGTTTTTAAATATGTAATATAGTTAATTTAATTGGTAGTTTAATGTATTTTTAGTATAATAGTTAGGGTAGGTTAATTAATAGTTTAATATAGTTTAATTTAATTGTAGGATAATAGTTTGGGTAGGTTAATTAATAGTTTAATATAGTTTATTTTAATTCTAAAGGTAAGTTTAAATTTATTATAATATAGGGATGTTGTAATTTTAATGTAAAGTTAGCGGGTTGTTAGGTTAAGGGGTTAATAGCTTAATTTAGTTTATGTCGATGTGGGGGGCTGGCGGTTTAGGGGTTAATAGGTTTAGTTAGTGGTACTGATGTGGGAGGCCAGGGGTTTAGGGGTTAATACATTTTATTTAGTTGCGGTGGGGTCCGGGATCAGCGGGATAGGGGTTAAACATTTTAGTATAGTGCGGGTGTTTAGTGACAGGGTATAAATAAAGTTGGTAAAAAGCCGAATAGCAGCAAGATCGATGACTGCTAGTTAACAACTGTCCGCTGCTCATCGCCCCGTACTTGGTGCGCGGCTTTTTGTTGGCTTTTTTTATAAATATGTAGATCGTATTCAGGTCCGCGGCCACAATGTTAGGCGATGTTAGGCGATTGTATTGGTGCCGTTGAATGCAAGAAAGTTAACGGCTTGATAGATAGGCCTCTGTATCTATATCCACCTTTGATTTGGTAGAATGCAAGACTTTAACACTCATTATCTGCTGGAGCATGTCTAGAAGCAAATAAGCTGCTGTGAACTCAGTTGAAATACAATGGCCCCTATTTAAGAAAGGTCTTGCGGACCTGATCCGACACTGCGGATCAGGTCCGCAAGACCTCGCTGAATGCGGAGAGCAATACGCTCTCCATATTCAGCATTGCACCAGCAGCTTACAAGAGCTGCTGGTGCAACTCCGCCCCCTGCATACTCACGGCCAATCAGCCGCCAGCAGGGGGTGTCAATCAACCCGATCGTACTCGATCGGGTTGATCTCTGGCAATTCCTGTCCGCCTGCTCAGAGCAGGCGGACAGGGTTATGGGGCAGCGGTCTTTAGACCGCAGCTCCATAACTTGTGTTTCTGGCGAGTCTTCCCTACGGAGCTTGTTAAATGGGCCCCATTGTATGTGTTTCTGATGCTAAACACTAATAAGGGGAGTGGATCAAACTACTCCAGACAGCATGGCTATGTATGTAATTTTTCTTATTTTTGAAAATTATTTTAAAATACTTGCCAGCAATTTTTAAACTACTTTTTATGCAAACTATTTTTACTAAAATAAAAGCCTTTTAGGATATGCACAGATCTCAACATGTTTTATGGCACTTTAAGGGACAGTCTACTACAGATTTTTTATTGTTTAAAAAGATAGATAATCCCTTTATTACCCATTCACAAGTTTTGCATAAGCAACACAGTTATATTTATATACTTGTTACCTCTGTGATTACCTTATTTTAGTTCTTTTGACAGACTTGCATTTTAGCCAATCAGTGCTGACTCATAGGTAACTCCACGGGAGTGAGCACAATGTTATCTATATGGCACACATGAGCTAGTGCTGTCTTGCAGTAAAAAACTGTCAAAATGTACTGAGATAAGAGGCGTCATTCAAGGACTTAGAGATTAGCATATGAGCCTAACTAGGAGTCATAAAAGTTTATTTTGGCTAGACTGTCCTACTCAATTAAATAAATATTTTTTTATCTTCTTTGTATAAACTGACCAAATCTTAAAAATAATGTTTTTATGCTTTTATTAACTTTCTTTGTGAATTTTATATCAGAGAAAATAATATTGCAAGACTGTGAACTTTAAAGGTTTATTAGTCGCTGTTGTTTACTGTCCCAACATTAAATGACTCTCAGCTGCAAAACATAGATTAAAAAAACATACATATTTTTGGCTTTCTATTAAAGCCTTGATCTGTTTGGCTGCAACTGCCCAGTGATACTTAAATGACCCCTTTGTTCTTACAACATATGAGAATTCCATCCCTCCCTCTCTTGCAAAAATCACACCTATGCGTCTGAATGCCCCCTGCAGTGGGATGAGATGGAAACTTGGGTTGAAGTTCTGTTTACATAGAGTTCATCTCTAAACATAACTGCTGCATGATTATGGTAGTGATTAGTTTCAATTCATATGTCAGGCAGCTGCCTAAGGGAAACTTCACAGTGGTTTTTGGTGTCTTTGATTTCCACTGTCTGTAGTTTAACATTCTTTTTTATTAAAAAATGTGGTTTCTATTGGGTTTATTATTTTCTACTATGAAAAAAAGTTACATTTGTGAATTTATATATTTGTTATATACACCCTTTCTCTCTCCACGCTACAATAGGTTTAAATTCTTCTATAAAAATTGTTCAACTGATCAAATATTCTTTATTAACAAAAAAAAGAAAGAAAAAAAAGAAAAGATAATTGCATTTGATTGAGAATGTGAAAAAGCTGGAAAAAAAACTTCCAGCGGCGCTCAGGGTGTAGTCTCTTTAAGTGCTGCAGAATCTGTTGGCGCTGTACAAATAACCGATAATAATAATAGCTCACTATGTCTTGCACAGAGGAGAAATATCCTGTAGCATATTAGTCTGATCCTGCTAAAAAGACAGTCCAGCTCCTCTTAACAAGGAAAGCAACAAACTCAGACATACACTTTGGCCTTTTTGGGACTCGTCAGTGAGGTGCAGTTGTATATCTTTAGGGAATGTGAGCAAGCAGTTGACACTGGCCTAATAAACAAGCAAGCAGGTTTATTTAGTCCATGTTCATTCTTAGTTGAGTGCATCTCTCTCTTTTCTTTTTTTGTATGCAAATTATACTTTGGTCTCTCTAAGATCCAGAAGGGGAAAGCAGATGTAGAATCCTTGCTCACATGCCCTAGAGAGCTGCAACATCAGGCCATTGATGAAGCCTAGAGAAGCTGAAACATAGTAACATAGTAAATAAAGGTTGAAAAAAGACAGCAGTCCATCAAGTTAAACCTATACAAATATTAATTTATCTGCAATAAAAACTTCAGTTGATCTTAAATTAAAGGAACACTGAACCCAATTTATTTCTTTTATGAATTTTCTTCATTCTTTTGGTATATTTATTTGAAATGCAATAATGTAAATTTAGATGCCGGACCATTTTTGGTGAACAACCTGGGTTGTCCTTGCTGATTGGACAGCACCAATAAACAAGTGCTGTCCACGGTTCTGAACCAAAAATTGTCTGGGTCCTTAGATTAGATGCCTTCTTTTTCAAATAAAGATAGCAATAGAACGAAGAAAAATTGATAATTGGAGTAAATTATAAAGTTGCTTAAAATTGCATGCTCTATCTGAATCCTGAAAGAACAAAATTTGGTTTAGTGTCCCTTTAATCCCATTAAAACAGTGACCCATTTAACACCAGCAATCATATCCCTGAATCCTGTTTCTAACCAGAAATGTATCTAAACCATTTTATGTTAAAGTGTTTTTTATTCATTTTTCAACAGTTTTACAAAAAAGAAAAATAAACAGATATAACCAGTATCAGTGTTTTGAGTCATCAACTTACATCATTAGTACATCACCTATAAAGACCTGACCAGTTCTATCCCTTTGTAGATATCTACTTTACAGGTAAGGTTTCTCAATCTGATAAAGATATAACAATTCTTATCCTGTAAATTTAGAGAAATAGTAGAGAGTAATGAAAGAGGGGGAGAGAGAGGGGTAAAGATAGGGTGAGTAGGGAGGGGTATAAGGATAAAAGGAACTGGACCACACCGTGCTTAAACCACCCAATACGCTTTGGCTGACTGAGCGATCATTGAGACACAGAGGGACCCCCCAACCAGGAACATGAATAGACCCAGGGTGTGAAGCTTTTCTCAGCGACCTTATGTCCTAGACTGTGGCACATCATGCATGATTTACAAAAAAAGGGGGATTACCAATGGCACTACTAGTGTGTGAGAGACCTGTCACGTTTGATATCTAACTGGCTGATATGGCCTTGTATTATAATAGCCAAATATTTAGGCTGAGTATGGGTGCTATGTGTAAATCCTTGATTACTGGTACTGGAAGAAAAAAGAATACACTTAATTAGCACTCCCAGGTCGCTTTGGAATAGTAAGATTATATTCACTTAGATCAGGTGATCCAGTGATGGAATATGGGGAGGCAAAAACTAAACTAAAATTAAAATATAACTTTTATTGGGGTTTGCAAATAAAAATAGGAAAAATACAATTAAAAATTGCTCCGACTATAGTCAAAATAAATCAATGTGGCAATATAGTATGTGCAGAGATGCTTCCTAGTGAAGGTCTAAGGTTGATTATCTGTCAAATGGATAGCCTGCTTCTTCAACTGACTCAGAGAATAAAGCGTGTGTGTCAGATTGCTGAATACAGGGTCAGTGCAGGTCTATAACAACCTATGTCTCAGGTAACTAGTAACTGATGCAAGACCACTCAGGACTTAGAAACAATGCAACTGAGTATATCAAGTGAATAGTGTCCACTTGTGTGGGTAAATAGATTGACCAGGTATCTATATAATTATACTTAGGTCTATTTGATCAATAGTGTCAACTTGTATTAGGTAAATGGATTGCCCAGGTACCAGTACATTCAATGATGTCTGGTATTGAATCCAAAGAATCAATGTATCTACCTGGATTAATAAAAGTAATATAAACCCAGGTTAGATTGTAATTCACCTAGTACTATCATGTCCACACAGTTATTTTCAACAACTGTTATGAAGATTGTTGGTCTATTCATTTACTTTTATTTAGTTCAACAGCCGTTGTGATGATTAGTAGTATATACGATGAGATGACATAAATTGGGTTGCTTGTAGAGTTGCCAATAAATTTGCAAAATAAATATGTGCTTAAAGTCAGGGTTACTGATTAACATAACCTGTATGGCAACCTAATTAGCGTACTTATGTGCCTACTCTTATATCCTCACAGTTATTTGCTTCAGCCCCAGTTGTGAAGAATGTTTTAAATATTCATTTACTTTTATTGAGTTCAACAACAGTGAGGATAAAGAATATATCCGTTATACTTGTGTTAGACATAAGTAGATTGCATTTTGAATGCTTAGATTATGTACTGGATAATCGCTATAGAATTCGTAGGACCTCCATATATTATCTTATCTCAACTTGAGTAGCAGGTTTATAAAGCCCTCATTCCAAATATATAAGTTGTGGATTGCACATTAATGTTAAGTGCCTAGTTTGGAATGTGTTTGTGGGTAACGATTTGATACATAAGATGCTGCAGTAATGGTAACAATGTATCAATGTGGTTATATAAATGTAAATAGCTGCAATCTATTGAGCATACAGGGAGTGCAGAATTATTAGGCAAGTTGTATTTTTGAGGATTAATTTTATTATTGAACAACAACCATGTTCTCAATTAACCCAAAAAACTCATTAATATCAAAGCTGAATAGTTTTGGAAGTAGTTTTTAGTTTGTTTTTAGTTATAGCTATTTTAGGGGGATATCCGTGTGTGCAGGTGACTATTACTGTGCATAATTATTAGGCAACTTAACAAAAACAAATATATACCCATTTCAATTATTTATTTTTACCAGTGAAACCAATATAACATCTCAACATTCACAAATATACATTTCTGACATTCAAAAACAAAACAAAAACAAATCAGTGACCAATATAGCCACCTTTCTTTGCAAGGACACTCAAAAGCCTGCCATCCATGGATTCTGTCAGTGTTTTGATCTGTTCACCATCAACATTGCGTGCAGCAGCAACCACAGCCTCCCAGACACTGTTCAGAGAGGTGTACTGTTTTCCCTCCTTGTAAATCTCACATTTGATGATGGACCACAGGTTCTCAATGGGGTTCAGATCAGGTGAACAAGGAGGCCATGTCATTAGATTTTCTTCTTTTATACCCTTTCTTGCCAGCCACGCTGTGGAGTACTTGGACGCGTGTGATGGAGCATTGTCCTGCATGAAAATCATGTTTTTCTTGAAGGATGTAGACTTCTTCCTGTACCACTGCTTGAAGAAGGTGTCTTCCAGAAACTGGCAGTAGGACTGGGAGTTGAGCTTGACTCCATCCTCAACCCAAAAAGGCCCCACAAGCTCATCTTTGATGATACCAGCCCAAACCAGTACTCCACCTCCACCTTGCTGGCGTCTGAGTCGGACTGGAGCTCTCTGCCCTTTACCAATCACGCCACGGGCCCATCCATCTGGCCCATCAAGACTCACTCTCATTTCATCAGTCCATAAAACCTTAGAAAAATCAGTCTTGAGATATTTCTTGGCCCAGTCTTGACGTTTCAGCTTGTGTGTCTTGTTCAGTGGTGGTCGTCTTTCAGCCTTTCTTACCTTGGCCATGTCTCTGAGTATTGCACACCTTGTGCTTTTGGGCACTCCAGTGATGTTGCAGCTCTGAAATATGGCCAAACTGGTGGCAAGTGGCATCTTGGCAGCTGCACGCTTGACTTTTCTCAGTTCATGGGCAGTTATTTTGCACCTTGGTTTTTCCACACGCTTCTTGCGACCCTGTTGACTATTTTGAATGAAACGCTTGATTGTTCGATGATCACGCTTCAGAAGCTTTGCAATTTTAAGAGTGCTGCATCCCTCTGCAAGATATCTCACTATTTTTTACTTTTCTGAGCCTGTTAAGTCCTTCTTTTGACCCATTTTGCCAAAGGAAAGGAAGTTGCCTAATAATTATGCACACCTGATATAGGGTGTTGATGTCATTAGACCACACCCCTTCTCATTACAGAGATGCACATCACCTAATATGCTTAATTGGTAGCAGGCTTTCGAGCCTATACAGCTTGGAGTAAGACAACATGCATAAAGAGGATGATGTGGTCAAAATACTCATTTGCCTAATAATTATGCACTCCCTGTATGTTCACCTCAATTTAAGTAGGACTGAGTGTTAATGCTATTGCTAGTATCGCAATATGCGACAATATAAATAAGCAAATCGATAACTACACCATAGATGTTAGTTTGTATATAAGAAGTCACATGAATAAACTGGATTGTAAGTCCCAGTATAGCATGAAACACCTTGTGATGTTTTATAATACGTGTGATTTATAGTTGTATTTGCTCAATGTTTAAATGGCTATTGTAGCTAATTACTGTAACACTACAAGCACGGCTGCCATTGGCTAACTGCCTTATCGCGGTAATACCAGCACTTGTGTATAAAATAACAACGGTCAGTAAATTTGACCCATTAGGATAGCTGAAGTTATATAATAAATCTTTGTTGGTAGTATCCGCCGCTTGAGATTCAGTGTTTTAAATTGTTAAATTTAAGCTTTATCAAGAAAGATTGGATGCGGTTACCACAGTTGCACAATTGCCAACAAGAATGTGTGTGTAACGCTTGCACTTATGTTTGCTCACAGTGTGGGGTTAAGAGTAATACCACCGGGTTATAATTGCAAACCGGATAGCCGTAAGTCTTAGGCAGCTGCAAATCATCTTGAATGTGCCGTGATAATAAACCCGCAAAATAATTGCATTTAATATATGCCGCTCCAATTTGTGTGTTTTAGCTTGCTAAATTTGTACTTGGTCATACAAAATTAGATACCATTACCTCATTTACACAATTATTAAACAAATTATGTGTGCAGTACTTGTACTTATGTTTGCTTCTATATTGGGGTAAACGATTATAACAACGGATTATATTTGCATGCTAGAGAGCCAAAAAGATTTGGCATCTGTGAGTTATCTTAAATGCACCGTTGTGTAATAATAATAAACCCCCAAGAATGATTGCATTTACCATATACCAACAGTGGACTACTTATTGTGAGTTTAAATATTATTATGCACCTGCTGTCAGTTGAATTATTAAGTGTAAAGATAGGTATGATACCTGTTGTGGTCTGAAATTGCATATAACAGAGAGGAACCCTCTGGCACACTCTGCCACTTAATAATTAAGAGTAAAGTAAATATTGCCAATGGTCATACACTCGCCAGATGTGGTTAGTGCTTGCATGTTACTGAAAGTAAATACATTCTGGGTTAGAGCGTAAAGAGACTACAGTAATAAATTTGGAAGCTTTTGGCTTGCTAAAAACACAGGAGCTCCTAGGACTCCTCACCATTTCCCTAACGTGTTTCGTCACGTTACGTGGCTTTCTTATGTCTAACACAAGTATAACGGATATATTATTTATCCTCACTGTTGTTGAACTCAATAAAAGTAAATGAATATTTAAAACATTCTTCACAACTGGGGCTGAAGCAAATAACTGTGAGGATATAAGAGTAGGCACATAAGTACGCTAATTAGGTTGCCATACAGGTTATGTTAATCAGTAACCCTGACTTTAAGCACATATTTATTTTGCAAATTTATTGGCAACTCTACAAGCAACCCAATTTATGTCATCTCATCGTATATACTACTAATCATCACAACGGCTGTTGAACTAAATAAAAGTAAACGAATAGATTAACAATCTTCACAACTGTTGTTGAAAATAACTGTGTGGACATGATAGTACTAGGTGAATTACAATCTAACCTGGGTTTATATTACTTTTATTAATCCAGGTAGATACATTGATTCTTTGGATTCAATACCAGACATCATTGAATGTACTGGTACCTGGGCAATCCATTTACCTAATACAAGTTGACACTATTGATCAAATAGACCTAAGTATAATTATATAGATACCTGGTCAATCTATTTACCCACACAAGTGGACACTATTCACTTGATATACTCAGTTGCATTGTTTCTAAGTCCTGAGTGGTCTTGCATCAGTTACTAGTTACCTGAGACATAGGTTGTTATAGACCTGCACTGACCCTGTATTCAGCAATCTGACACACACGCTTTATTCTCTGAGTCAGTTGAAGAAGCAGGCTATCCATTTGATAGATAATCAACCTTAGACCTTCACTAGGAAGCATCTCTGCACATACTATAGTGCCAAAAAGACAAAAGGGTTAACTGCGCAAAAAAGGGGAAAACTATTAAACCTGTGGTGATAAAGAGGAAACTCCCAACCTCAATTGATAAAGTGATTTGAAAAGAATAATTATGGACTCTGGAAGGAGACCATAAAATTCAAAACACAGGCGCTAAAGCAGCTTAAAATAGAAAATATATAAAAAGTGATGTGTGAGCCTATAACGCAATCTATATATGCAAATAATGACACCCAGTGCGGATTGAATCAACAAAAGAAGTGTGAACAACAGAAGTATATAAAATATATATATTTAATTTCATAAGTGAAAAAATAAAATGATTTGCACACATAAAAGCGCTGATCAGGCGCAATATTGAAGTGTAGTATACATATTAGCAACAATATAATACAAAAAATGAAACAATGTGAAAAGTTTAATCAATTAAATATATATATTTTATATACTTCTGTTGTTTGCTTTAGCGCCTGTGTTTTGAATTTTATGGTCTCCTTCCAGAGTCCATAATTATTCTTTTCAAATCACATACTATATTGCCACATTGATTTATTTTGACTATAGTCAGAGCTTAAGAGCAATTTTTAAATCTGTTTTTCCTATTTTTATTTGCAAACCCCAATAAAAGTTATATTTTAATTTTAGTTTAGCTTTTGCCTCCCCATATTCCATCACTGGATCACCTGATCTAAGTGAATATAATCTTACTATTCCAAAGCGACCTGGGAGTGCTAATTAAGTGTATTCTTTTTTCTTCCAGTACCAGACATCATGCATGATCCAATAGAACCAAACTTTCTGAAAGATTTCTTGTGTATCCTGGGTAATAGCTGCTTGTGTTGACATGTTATAATAATGTTTAATCTTAAGCACAACCTCCCCCCAGGGTGGAGCCCCTACCTTCCAATGGCACGCTATACATACTCTTGTAGCTGTGCAAGGTTATTCTAATAAATTGATTTATATACTTGTTGAACTCTTTGAGTCTAGTGTGTAGTATTGCTTGGTCTATAGTCAGGTGTATGGCACTGTTTAAGATTGTGCTCAAAAGTTGGGATAAGTGATTTCATGTTCTGTTTGAGTGTATGCAATCCCACCACATATGTCTGTAACTGCCCTCCTCTCCACACCCCCTATAGCAGAGTTTAGAGCCATTTCCCACCACTTGTGAAGTAATTAGTGGGGTTAGGTACCAACGAAAGTTGGTTTTGGTGCAATTTTCAAGCATATCTGCGCCTTGCAATCCTTTGCCTGCATTATATAGTATTAGATGCCAGTCCTCTATATCAATATCAAAATTGAGATCTCTTTCTCATTTAATTTGTAAAGGGGATTTAGTTTTCCCACCTGCTGCCAGAATTGCTTGATAAATGTGTGATATAGTTTTCTTAGGTCTGGAGGACGAGCTACATATAGAATCTAATGGAGAAAGACCCTCATAACCTTGAAGGGAAATGGTGGTGCAAAGTAGAGGTGATTTGCAGATAAAAAAACCAATTAAGTTGGATTGGGTGTAATTTGTCCTGAAGTTGAGTGAAGGTAAGTATTTTACCTCTTTCTATCAAGTCAGCTATCCTGTAGAGTCCTCTGTTCTCCCACTTCCGGATAGTCAGTCTATATTCAGATTTCATAATGCAGCTAAGCGGGGTCTTGATAGATCTGTTAGGTAGTAATTTAAGAGATGAGGTTAGTCTGGTCCATTGTTCTGTCATAAAGTCTGTGATTGGGAACCTCTTGACAGTTTTATCTAGATGGGGTCTAGGAGTCCAAAGAATTGATTCATGTAGGTCATTGTCTGTAATATCTGATTCTAATTTTGTCCAGATTATTTCTTCCTCTAGCTTATTGAGCAGGGTGGTCTGCGCCAACCTAGCCACCTGGTAATAATGTTTAATGTTTAACACCCCCCCCCAGCCTTCTGTGTCTGTTAAGAATGTGAGAGGATATGCTAGCTCTTTTTTGTTACCTCTTATGAAGCTATCAGTACGTCTTTGGAGGTCCTCTAGGTCGTGTGCTGGAATTTTTATTGGCAGCGTGCGAAATAAATATAATATTCGCGGGAGCACTGTCATCTTAATTGCTGATAACCTTCCAAACCAGGAAAATACTAGCTTGCCCCAGTTATTTAAGTCTTGTCTAATGGTCTTATATATAGGGAGATAATTAGCCTGATAGAGCTCTGTAGAGTGACTAGTAAGATTAATCCCCAAATATTTTAGGTGATTTTCGACCCATTTGAACTTGAAATTTACTTCTATCAGTTTTTTAGTATGGTCAGGAAGCGCTATAGGCATGGCTTTGCATTTCTCCAAATTTACCTTGTATCCTGATACCTTGGAAAATACCTCTAGGGTTTTATATAAGTTTGGCAAGGTGATCAAAGGTCTGGTCAGGGACAAAAGAATATCATCAGCAAAGAGAGTAAGCTTATAGTCACATTGTTTTATTGTAACTCCTGTAATGTCATCTAAACCATTTTAAACGTATCTACGATATTGGCATTTACTACCTCCTTAGGTAAGGAGTTCCACAATTTAATTGATCTTGCAGTGAAACAATGTTTACGCTGCTGGAAATTAAATCTTCTTTCCTCCAACCTTAAATTGTTACCTCTTGTTACAAACAATTTTCTTGGAATAAACAGAGCTTCTGTTGTCTCTGTATAAGGACATGGAATATATTAATATAAAGTCATGTCACCTCTCAAATGCCTTTTTTTCTAGAGAAAACAGACCCTGTTTGGCTAACCTCTCCTCATAGCTTAAATTCTCCATTCCCCTTATTAGTTTTGTGGCCCTTCTCTGAACTTTTGCTAAGTCTGCAATATCTTTTTTAGAGATTGGGCCCCAGAACTGCACTCTTGTGTATACTGAAGAAAATAACTGGTTTAATACCTCAGCCTTCTTCCTGTCACTGTTAATCATGCTACCCTTCACATATTTTATAGTATCTATATTTTCCTTCTTAGATTTTTTTTTGCCATTTTTCTAGTTTTAAAACTTTTTAGGGTTTGAATCCTTTGCAAAAAATCTTTCATTTTCAATTTTGGCTAATTTGATTGCTTTTTTGCATGCTTTGTTACATTCCGTATATATTTGGAATGTTAAGTGGGTACACTTTTCATTGAATAATTTTAATGCCCTACATTTTTTCCTAATTTCTCTGAAAACATTTTTTTTAGCCACATTGACTTGGATTTATTTTACTTTTATAACCATGTGGTATGTGTTGATGTGTAAATTTATTTAACAATATTTTAAATTATCCTTTGTATTTCTATTAGAGAATACTTTGTCCCAATTTATGTTATTTAACGATTTCCTTAAGTCATTGAATTTTGCTTTCTTAAAATTAAAAGTCTTAGTTGAACCCTCATAACACTGCTTATGGAAAGTGATTTCAAACGTGACCATGCTGTGATCATCCAGATGTTCTTTGACTTCTATGTTTGATATTATATCTGTATCATTTGATAACAAGAAATCCAATATAGCTTTATTCCTAGTTGGCTCCTCTATTAATTGTGACATGAAGTTATCTTTAAGAACATTTAAAAATCTATTTCCCTTAGCTGTATTACTAGTTTCATTGGCTCGGTTTATGTTGAGGTAGTTAAAATCTTCTATAATTACAGCACTGGTAATATTAGCAGTCTTTTCCATTTGCATTAGGAGTTGATTTTCCTCAATATCACTAATGTTGGGGGGCTTGTAGCATGTTCCTGGTAATATTTTTTAGGATGTGTTTCCCTACTCTTTATTTTAACCCACAGTGTTTCTACATTATTACCTGTATCATCATACATATCTTCCCTTATTGTAGGTTTAAGGTCAGGTTTAATATACAGTACTAGTGATGTCGCGAACCTAAAAATTTGGGTTCGCAAACGGCGGACGCAAACTTCCGCAAAAGGTTGCGAACGGGCGAACCGGGCGAACCGCCATAAACTTCAATAGGCAGGTGAATTTTAAAACCCACAGGGACTCTTTCTGGCCCCAATAGTGATGGAAAAGTTGTTTCAAGGGCACTAACACCTGGACTGTGGCATGCCGGAGGGGGATCCATGACAAAACTCCCATGGAAAATTACATAGTTGATGCAGAGTCTGGTTTTAATCCATAAAGGGCATAAATCACCTAACATTCCTAAATTGTTTGGAATAACGTGCTTTAAAGCATCAGGTATGATATTGTATCGATCAGGTAGTGTAAGGGTTACGCCCGCTTCACAGTGCGCAGTGTAGGTGATATACCTGCCCTGACCATGCTTTGCAGACCAGGTATCAGTGGTCAGATGGACCCTTGCCCCAACACTGTGTGCCAGACATGCCATTATAGCAGACTTATATTGCTTTGGCGTTGCTTTTTGCTAATTAGAAGGCTGCTAAATGCCACTGCGCACCACACGTGTTTTATGCCCAGCAGTGAAGGGGTTAATTAGGGAGCATTTAGGGAGCTTGTAGAGTTAATTTTAGCTTAAGTGTAGTGTAGTAGACAACCCAAAGTATTGATCTAGGCCCATTTTGGTATATTTCATGCCACCATTTCAGCGCCAAATGCGATCAAATTTAAAAAAAAATGTTCACTTTTTCACAAACTTTAGGTTTCTCACAGAAATTATTTACAAACAACTTATGCAATTATGGCATAAATGGTTGTAAATGCTTCTCTGGGATCCCCTTTGTTCAGAAATAGCAGACTTATATGGCTTTGGCGTTGCTTTTTGGTAATTAGAAGGCTGCTAAATGCCACTGCGCACCACACGTGTTTTATGCCCAGCAGTGAAGGGGTTAATTAGGGAGCATGTAGGGAGCTTGTAGAGTTAATTTTAGCTTTAGTGTGTTGTAGTAGACAACCCAAAGTATTGATCTAGGCCCATTTTGGTATATTTCATGCCACCATTTCACCGCCAAATGCGATCAAATAAAAAAAAAATGTTCACTTTTTCACAAACTTTAGGTTTCTCACAGAAATTATTTACAAGCAACTTATGCAATTATGGCATAAATGGTTGTAAATGCTTCTCTGGGAAATAGTTCAGAAATAGCAGACTTATATGGCTTTGGCGTTGCTTTTGGCAATTAGAAGGCTGCTAAATGCCACTGTGCACCACACGTGTTTTATGCCCAGCAGTGAAGGGGTTAATTAGGGAGCATGTAGGCAGCTTGTAGAGTTAATTTTAGCTTAAGTGTAGTGTAGTAGACAACCCAAAGTATTGATCTAGGCCAATTTTGGTATATTTACCATTTCCAAAATGCGATCAAATTTAAAAAAAACTTAAATTTTTTCGCAATTATAGGTTTCTCACTGAAATTATTTACAAACAGCTTGTGCAATTATGGCACAAATGGTTGTAAATGCTTCTCTTGGATCCCCTTTGTTCAGAAATAGCAGACATATATGACTTTGGCGTTGCTTTCTGGTAATTAGAAGGCCGCTAAATGCTGCTGCGCATCACACGTGTATTATGGCTAGCAGTGAAGGGGTTAATTAGGTAGTTTGTAGGGAGCTTGCATGGTTAATTTTAGCTTTAGTGTAGAGATCAGCCTCCAACCTGACACATCAGACCCCCTGATCCCTCCCAAACAGCTCCCTTCTCTCCCCCACCCCACAATTGTCCCCGCCATCTTAAGTACTGGCAGAAAGTCTGCCAGTACTAAAATAAAAGGTTTTTAATTTTTTTTTTAGCATATTTACATATGCTGTGGTGTAGCATCCCCCCTTAGCCCCCAACCTCCCTGATCCCCCCAAAACAGCTCTCTAACCCTCCCCATCTGCCTTATTGGCGGCCATCTTGGGTACTGGCAGCTGTATGCTATTATTTCACAGTCAAAAAAAGTGTTGTTTTTTTTAAATGTACACTACTGTTACACCAGATATGAGTGGTGGCACTGGGCAAGTGGGCACAGTATACGCTGTGAGCCTGACACACACGCTGGCAGACAGGCAGGCAACTGCAATTAGATTACACAGGAAAAAAAAAAAAAAAAGCAGACTGATGTTCTAGCCCTAAAAAGGGCTTTTGGGGGTGCTGTCCTTACAGCAGAGATCAGATGAGTCCTTCAGGACTGTAGTGGACACTGAATACACTAGCCTAGCTATTGATTTCCCTATTAAATCAGCATCAGCTACGCTGTCCCTCCTCTCACTAAGAATGCAGCTTCCAAATGAATCTAAAATGGATGCTGTCCAGGAGGTGGGAGGGTCTGGGAGGGAGGGTCTGCTGCTGATTGGCTGTAATGTGTATTCTGACTGTGAGGTACAGGGTCAAAGTTTACTCAATGATGACGAATAGGGGGCGCATCGCATATGTTCGCCCGCCGAGGCGAACGCAAACATGCTATTTTCGCTGGCAAACTATTCGCGACATCACTATACAGTACATGCAAATTCCTTCACCCCTTGTATTACTCCTTTCCCTGCTAAATAAAGTATAACCCTCTAAGTTAACTGCCCAGTCATGTGAATCATCCCACCAGGTTTCAGAAATACTGATAATATCATCTCTCTCTTCTGCAACTAAGAGCTCCAGCTTCCCCATTTTACCTGTCATGCTTCTTGCATATGTATGATATTTGTTGTTTTTAATTCGCTGGCATTTCGAGGGCTGGACTGTCATATTGGCAGGGTCAGACTGATATGATACAGTGAAAGGAAGTTGAGCTACAACAGACTGCACCCTGAGTGGCTCAGGCCTTATGAACAAGCAAGGATGTTTTTCCAGCTCATGTTCTTTCAGCTGAGACCTTTGTTTCTTATAAGGGAAAACATACATAAAGGAGAAGGAATTAATCTCATAAGATGATTGGCGAACTTTGCCCCAAAATGGAAACAATATCTCCAAAAGAAGAACAGATAAGAGGTTTAACTTCATCTTACTGTTCTGGATAGACAAATTCCCAGATACCCTGATCGCTCCTTCCTGTTACTCCTGAGAAAGTAGACCTAGCTCACCCCGCACAATCCCTCTACACCTACTTCCCTCTCCTTTTGTCAGGGCTTATAAGTTTTCAATGCTGCCTCTTTTTTTTATTCAACTATTCTTCATTGCCAGCTTTACTCTTATAGTCTTTTTACTAGACTTGAAGAATAAAGATCAGAATTCTGACAATAATCATCAAAGTCCTTAGTAAGTCCTTAGTAATTCAGCTCCCACTTATATATCTGATTTAGTTTATAAATGCTCACCCTATATGTATCTATTCTGCAAGAACTTCTTCTTCCTCTCCCTTATGAGACTCTTCCTGTGTTTTATCTACAGATGCCTTTTTTTTTGTGCCGGGTTCCATACCTGAAAGTCAGTGTAAAATGAACCTAATTATACTATATAAATCAGTTGAAAGTCAATGAATTGACATATGTAATATAAGTTCTAAAATGCATGTTGTGAATGATAAAACCTCAGTTATGTATAAAATCTAAAGTTATTAGATGTGTATACTATAAATTAACTGAAATATCAACAAAAATAAGCAACGACTCCCAAAACACTAAATGATTAAATCATTTTAAGTGTTTAATTGCTGGAATAATCTAATTAAAAACCAGTTAAATATGTTGCTCATGGTAGCAATAACCAGTCACTTGTAATGGCAATAATTTAGCACTCCACTTGTAATCTAGCCCTATAGGTAAAAAGTCCTCATTTGGAGTAGCACAGGAGCTATTTTGATTACATATTTAGCCCCATTGAAAGTGTAAACACATAGTAAAAGAAGGGAATTTGTTTAAAAATAATGTGTTAATGAAATAGACATTTTTTATTTTTACATTAGAATGTTCTTTTAATGCTCACTGAGGTCCTGATGATCAAAACATAATCAGACTCACGAGAGATTGCCTTTTTGGCCTCACCAGTCTCACAATCTGTGGGTCTGGTGATAGATTCAAAGAAAGTGTTAGGAAATAAATGGGATTGCAGTTTCAGCAAAAGTCCATTAACACCGCCAGTTATCTCTGATCTCGGGGGGGGGGGGGAGTTCTGTATTTAATGTGTGTTTTGTTTACACATATACTGTGAGTTTGCTAAAACAAAACATGGATTCTATGTAGTAACACTTTAAATAATGTACATGCAAATTAAGTTTCACTCTACAGTCCCACAATGGAAATTCCCACCACTGAAAATCTGGGAGACTGATGTGGCTGAAAGCAGGGACGGCTCAAGATATTGTCTAATAATGCAATGACCCCCCCAGTAGTAATATTACTGATTAACATATCAACCTACTAGCCAGGCCGATGACCTTACTAAGCCTGCCTACCTGCATGCAACCAAAGCTTTCGCACATTTGCAAAATACATGGGAGGAAGTTACAGAAGAGATTCACTTGCCCCACCTTAAAAGGATACTAAACCCACATTTTTTTCTTTTATGATTCTGATAGAGCAGCAATTTACGCAACTTTCTAATATACTCCTATTATCAACTTTTCTACATTCTCTTGCTATCTTTATTTAAAAAGCAGGAATGCAAAGCTTAGGAGCCGGCCCATTTAAGGTTCAGCACCATGGATAATGCGTTATGTAATAAAATACACATTATAGCATTATGTAATAAAATACTAATTAGAGCATTATGTAATAAAATACTAATTATAGCATTATGTAATAAAATACATAGTATAACATTATGTAATAAAATACTAATTATAGCATTATGTAATAAAATACATATTATAGCATTATGTAATAAAATACATATTATAGCATTATGTAATAAATACATATTATAGCATTATGTAATAAAATACATATTATAGCATTATGTAATAAAATACATATTATAGCATTATGTAATAAATACATATTATAGCATTATGTAATAAATACATATTATAGCATTATGTAATAAAGCACATATTATAGCATTATGTAATAAAATACATATTATAGCATTATGTAATAAAATACATATTATAGCATTATGTAATAAAATACATATTATAGCATTATGTAATAAAATACATATTATAGCATTATGTAATAAATACATATTATAGCATTATGTAATAAATACATATTATAGCATTATGTAATAAAATAAATATTATAGCATTATGTAATAAAATACTAATTATAGCATTATGTAATAAAATACATATTATAGCATTATGTAATAAAATAC
The DNA here is from genome assembly GCF_027579735.1 of Bombina bombina. Taxonomy (NCBI): domain Eukaryota; kingdom Metazoa; phylum Chordata; class Amphibia; order Anura; family Bombinatoridae; genus Bombina; species Bombina bombina. The sequence goes on from NC_069506.1 coordinate 16,486,927, forward strand.
TAATTATAGCATTATGTAATAAAATACATAGTATAACATTATGTAATAAAATACATATTATAGCATTATGTAATAAAATACTAATTATAGCATTATGTAATAAAATACATAGTATAACATTATGTAATAAAATACATATTATAGCATTATGTAATAAAATACACATTATAGCATTATGTAATAAAATACTAATTATAGCATTATGTAATAAAATACTAATTATAGCATTATGTAATAAAATACTAATTATAGCATTATGTAATAAAATACATAGTATAACATTATGTAATATAATACATATAGCATTATGTAATACAATACTAATTATAGCATTATGTAATAAAATACATAGTATAACATTATGTAATAAAATACTAATTATAGCATTATGTAATAAAATACATATTATAGCATTATGTAATAAAATACATATTATAGCATTATGTAATACAATACATATTATGGCATTAAGTAATAAAATACATATTTTAGCATTATGTAATAAAATACTAATTATAGCATTATGTAATAAATACATATTATAGCATTATGTAATAAAATACATATTATAGCATTATGTAATAAAAAACTAATTATAGCATTATGTAATAAAATACACATTATAGCATTATGTAATAAAATACATAGTATAACATTATGTAATAAAATACATATTATAGCATTATGTAATAAAATACTAATTATAGCATTATGTAATAAAATACTAATTATAGCATTATGTAATAAAATACATAGTATAACATTATGTAATAAAATACATATTATAGCATTATGTAATAAAATACTAATTATAGCATTATGTAATAAAATACATAGTATAACATTATGTAATAAAATACATATTATAGCATTATGTAATAAAATACTAATTATAGCATTATGTAATAAAATACTAATTATAGCATTATGTAATAAAATACATAGTATAACATTATGTAATAAAATATATATTATAGCATTATGTAATAAAATACTAATTATAGCATTATGTAATAAAATACATAGTATAACATTATGTAATAAAATACTAATTATAGCATTATGTAATAAAATACATAGTATAACATTATGTAATAAAATACTAATTATAGCATTATGTAATAAAATACTAATTATAGCATTATGTAATAAAATACATAGTATAACATTATGTAATAAAATACATATTATAGCATTATGTAATAAAATACTAATTATAGCATTATGTAATAAAATACTAATTATAGCATTATGTAATAAAATACATAGTATAACATTATGTAATAAAATACATATTATAGCATTATGTAATAAAATACTAATTATAACATTATGTAATAAAATACACATTATAGCATTATGTAATATAATACATATAGCATTATGTAATACAATACTAATTATAGCATTATGTAATAAAATACATAGTATAACATTATGTAATAAAATACATATAATAGCATTATGTAATAAAATACATATTATAGCATTATGTAATAAAATACTAATTATAGCATTATGTAATAAAATACATATTATAGCATTATGTAATAAAATACATATTATAGCATTATGTAATAAAATACTAATTATAGCATTATGTAATAAAATACTAATTATAGCATTATGTAATAAAATACATATTATAGCATTATGTAATAAAATACATATTATAGCATTATGTAATAAAATACTAATTATAGCATTATGTAATAAAATACATATTATAGCATTATGTAATAAAATACTTATTATAGCATTATGCGATAAAATACATATTATAGCATTATGTAATAAAATACTAATTATAGCATTATGTAATAAAATACATAGTATAGCATCCTATATTATAAAAGGCCAAGTGTTTGTCTGAAGCCATCATGCGCAGTAGAGACAAACACTTGGCCTTGAGATAGGGAGCGCGAGGTACACAGCATACAAGCAGCTGTGAGATAGGGAGCGCGAGGTACACAGCTGTGAGGTCTGCTGCGTGAGAAGCGGCCACGCGCTCCCCAGACCTCACAGCTGTTTGTGGCCGATGGGAGCGTTGCGATGGGGGCGTGGCCGGGCGTCGCGAGGGGCGTGGCCGGGCGGGTGTCACCGCGATGGGGCGTTGCCGGGCAGGGTCCCGCGATGTGAAGACAGAGCCATAGAGGGAGCAGGAGAGGCAGGGAGAGAGACAAAGGGGGGGGGGAGAGACAAAGGGGAGGGGGAGAGACAAAGGGGGGGAGGGAGAGAGAAACAAAGGGGGGGGAGCCAAAGAGAAGGGGGGGGAGAGAGAGAGCCAAAGAGGGGGGAGAGAGAGAGCCAAAGAGGAAAAAGAGCCAAAAAGGAGAGAAAGCCAAAGAGGGGGGAGAGAGAGCCAAAGAGGGGGGGGGGAGCCAAAGAGGGGGGGAGAGAGCCAAAGGGGGGGGAGAGAGCTAAAGGGGGGGAGAGCCAAAGAGGGGGGAGAGAGAGAGCCAAAGAGGAAAGAGAGCCAAAGAGGAGAGCAAAAGAGGGGAGAGAACCAAAGAGGGGGGGGCAGAGCCAAAGAGGGGGGGGAGCCAAAGAGGGGGGGGGGAGCGCCAAAGAGGGGGGAGAGAACAAAAGAGGGGGGAGAGAGCCAAAGAGGGGAGAGAGAGAGCAAAAGAGGGGGGGAGAGCCAAAGAGGGGGGAGAGAGAGAGCCAAAGAGGAAAGAGAGCCAAAGAGGAGAGAGAGCAAAAGAGGGGAGAGAGCCAAAGAGGGGGGAGAGAGAGCCAAAGGGGGGGGAGAGCCAAAGGGGGGGGGGAGCCAAAGGGGGGGGAGAGCCAAAGGGGGGGAGAGCCAAAGAGGGGGAGAGAGAGAGCAAAAGAGGGGAGAGAGCCAAAGAGGGGGGGGGGAGCCAAAGAGGGGGGGAGAGCCAAAGAGGGGGGAGGAGAGCCAAAGAGGGGGGGGAGAGCCAAAGAGGGGGGAGAGAACAAAAGAGGGGAGAGAGAACAAAAGAGGGGAGAGAGAGAGCAAATGAGGGGAGAGAGAGAGCAAAGGAGAGGGGGGAGAGAAAGCAAAAGAGGGGAGAGAGAGAGCAAAGGAGAGGGGGGAGAGAAAGCAAAAGAGAGGGGGGAGAGAAAGCAAAAGAGAGGGGGGAAGAGAGAGCAAAAGAGAAGGGGGAGAGAGCAAGGGGTGGGACCGCTGTACTGCAAAAAATGGCCTGTGTACACGGGCTTTAGTACTAGTTATGTAATAAAATACTAATTATAGCATTATGTAATAAAATACATATTATAGCATTATGTAATAAAATACTAATTATAGCATTATGTAATAAAATACTAATTATAGCATTATGTAATAAAATACGTAGTATAACATTATGTAATAAAATACATATTATAGCATTATGTAATAAAATACTAATTATAGCATTATGTAATAAAATACATAGTATAGCATTATGTAATAAAATACTAATTATAGCATTATGTAATAAAATACATAGTATAGCATTATGTAATAAAATACATATTATAGCATTATGTAATAAAATACTAATTATAGCATTATGTAATAAAATACATAGTATAGCATTATGTAATAAAATACATAGTATAGCATTATATAATACAATACATAGTATAGCATTATGTAATAAAATACATAGTATAACATTATGTAATAAAATACATAGTATAGCATTATGTAATACAATACATAATATAGCATTATGTAATAAAATACATAGTATAGCATCATGTAATAAAATACATATAGCATTATGTAATAAAATACATATTATAGCATTATGTAATAAAATACTAATTATAGCATTATGTAATAAAATACTAATTATAGCATTATGTAATAAAATACGTAGTATAACATTATGTAATAAAATACATATTATAGCATTATGTAATAAAATACTAATTATAGCATTATGTAATAAAATACATAGTATAGCTTTATGTAATAAAATACTAATTATAGCATTATGTAATAAAATACATAGTATAGCATTATGTAATAAAATACATATTATAGCATCATGTAATAAAATACTAATTATAGCATTATGTAATAAAATACTAATTATAGCATTATGTAATAAAATACATAGTATAGCATTATGTAATAAAATACATAGTATAGCATTATATAATACAATACATAGTATAGCATTATGTAATAAAATACATAGTATAACATTATGTAATAAAATACATAGTATAGCATTATGTAATACAATACATAATATAGCATTATGTAATAAAATACATAGTATAGCATCATGTAATAAAATACATATAGCATTATGTAATAAAATACATATTATAGCATTACGTAATAAAATACTAATTATAGCATTATGTAAAAAAATATTATAGCATTATGTAATACAATACATATTATAGCATTATTTAATAAAATACATATTTCAGCATTATGTAATAAAATACTAATTATAGCATTATGTAATGTACATATTATAGCATTATGTAATAAAACACATATTATAACATTATGCAATACAATACTAATTATAGCATTATGCAATAAAACACATATAATAGCATTATGCAATAAAACACATATTATAGCATTATGCAACAAAACACATATAATAGCATTGTGCAATAAAACACATATAATAGCATTATGCAATAAAATGCAAATTATAGCATTATGCGATAATATACATATTATAGCATTATGTAATAAAATGCATATTATAACATTATGTAATAAAATACATAGTATAGCATTATGTAATAAAATACTAATTATAGCATTATGTAATAAAATACATAGTATAGCATTAGGTAATAAAATACATATTATAGCATTATGTAATATAATACATATTATAGCATTATGAAATAAAATACATATTATAGCATTATGTAATAAAATACATAGTATAGCATTATGTAATAAAATACATATTATAGCATTATGTAATAAAATACATATTATAGCATTATGTAATAAAATACATATTATGGCATTATGTAATAAAATACATATTTTAGCATTATGTAATAAAATACTAATTATAGCATTATGTAATATAATACATATTATAGCATTATGTAATAAAATACTAATTATAGCATTATGTAATAAAATACAAATTATAGCATTATGTAATAAAATACTAATTATAGCATTATATAATAAAACACATATTATAGCATTATGTAATAAAATACATATTATAGCATTATGAAATAAAGCAGATATTATAGCATTATGTAATAAAGCACATATTATAGCATTATGTAATAAAATACATATTATAGCATTATGTAATAAAACACATATTATAGCATTATGTAATAAAACACATATTATAGCATTATGTAATAAAATACTAATTATAGCATTATTTAATAAAACACATATTATAGCATTATGCAATACAATACTAATTATAGCATTATATAATAAAATACATATTATAGTATTATGCAATAAAACATATATTATAGCATTATGTAATAAAATACATATTATAGCATTATGTAATAAAACACATATTATAGCATTATGTAATAAAATACATATTATAGCATTATGTAATAAAACACATATTATAGCATTATGCAATACAATATTAATTATAGCATTATGCAATAAAACACATATAATAGTATTATGCAATAAAACACATATTATAGCATTATGCAACAAAACAAATATAATAGCATTGAGCAATAAAACACATATAATAGCATTATGTAATAAAATACATATTACAGCATTATGCAATAAAATACAAATTATAGCATTATGCAATAATATACATATTATAGCATTATGTAATAAAATACATATTATAGCATTATGTAATAAAATACATATAGCATTATGTAATAAAATACTAATTATAGCATTATGTAATAAAATACATAGTATAGCATTATTTAATAAAATACATATTATAGCATTATGTAATATAATACATATTATAGCTTTATAAAATAAAATACACATAGCATTATGTAATAAAATACGTAGTATAGCATTATATAATAAAATACATATTATAGCATTATGTAATAAAATACATATTATAGCATTATGTAAAAAAATACATATAGCATTATGTAATAAAATACATATTATAGCATTATGTAATAAAATACTAATTATAGCATTATGTAATAAAATACATATTATAGCATTAAGTAATAAAATACATATTATAGCATTATGTAATAAAATACTAATTATAGCATTATGTAATAAAATACATATTATAGCATTATGTAATAAATACATATTATAGCATTAAGTAATAAAATAAATATTATAGCATTATGTAATAAAATACTAATTGTAGCATTATGGAATACAATACATATTATAGCATTATGGAATAAAATACATATAGCATTATGTAGTAAAATACATATTATAGCATTATGGAATAAAAACACATATTATAGCATTATGCAATAAAAATACAAATAAAGCATTGTACATACATATATAAAATACCCACAATCCCTCAGCTCCTATAGGTGTATTACTGATGTACTAATTTAACTATTGTATTTTAACACAAGGGGTTGAGTTTTGTTGACACATGTAAATGATATTGCCATACAATACTGTCTAAAGCATTGGTTTACAAAGCTGCCACAAGCCTCCTCAACAGGCCAGATTTTAAGGATTGCATTGGATAAGAGCAGGTAAAATAACCCTGGTTACCAATCAGCTTATTATTTCACCTGTGCTCTTGCCTGTTAGGGAGGTCTGAGGACAGGTTTGAAATCCAGTCTAAAGGGCTCATTTACATTACAAAAAAATGTGTAACCAAATCATCCCACATAAATTATATAGTTAGATAAGCACTATAGTTTAATTATTGTCCCAACACAGAAATAATGGTATTAGGTAACCACACCATTAGAATAATTCCTGTACATTTGTACAATATAAATATATGAGCAAGGCACAACAGGTATGATAAAAATAGATCAGTAAGGTACTTCTGTTAGTTTTATATATTTTTGAGTATAATCTATATAGAGCTCTGTATGGATTCAGCAATAACAAACATTAGAAGCATTATGGGTCCTTTAGTGACTCTGTTAGACAATAAGGTGCATTATACGAATAATTAAACACCTTTAGATTTACTTCAAATGGTTACATAGTAAGAAATACACTAAGAAATGATACTCGCAACTTTATTAGTGTATTCACATATATTACACTCATACGTCCTTGGAACTTTGTGGGACTAATTGCAATATAGGTTTTAGAGCCTTCGAGTTAAGTTATTATTATATTTTTTTGCGGATATATAATTTTATTGTAAATAATTATTTTAGATATTTATATATATTGTACGGATCTAAATATTTTAAATCAGTTAGGTGCGATGTGTCATGAGCGCTTCCGTTCATCGCCGTGTCGCCGCGGCTCCCGGAACTCCTCTGTGTCTCTGACGTCATGTTGCTTAGCAACATGACGCTTTCTCTCACACCCCTCTGATGACGGTTACGCTCCTGCCCTTTAAATCTCGGCGGGAGATCTGAATCTGGGCCCGTTTGTTTGTTTCCCTGGATTGTGAGTACCATATCAGTTTTGTTCTTCTGTGTACCGACTTCTGCCTGCCTGACCAAGCCTCTTGCCTAATCCCTACTTGCTGATATTTGGACATTGACTTCTGCCTGCCTGACCTTGCCTGTAGCTATTACCCTTTTGCTGATACTTGGATTCCGACTTCTGCTTGCCTGACCCTGTCTTTTGCCTATACCTTTTGCTGATATTTGGATGCCGACTTCTGCCTGCCTGACCTTGCTTTTGCCTTTACCTTTAAACCTATTCTTTGTTAAACAAGACCTGCTTAAAGGGACATTTTACTTTTACAAGCTGCAAAAGAGAACTTTGCCTTTCTGTTTGTTATACACCTGCTTAAAAGGGACATTTACTTTTACAAGCTGCAAAAGAGAACTTTGCCTTTCTGTTTGTTATACACCTGCTTAAAAGGGACATTTACTTTTACAAGCTGCAAAAGAGAACTTTGCCTTTCTGTTTGTTATACACCTGCTTAAAAGGGACATTTACTTTTACAAGCTGCAAAAGAGAACTTTGCCTTTCTGTTTGTTATAAACCTGCTTAAAGGGACATTATACTTTTACAAGCTGCAAAAGAGAACTTTTCCTTTGTTTTACAAGCCTGCTAAAGAGGACCTTTTTCAGAAGCTTCAAGTAAGAGCATTTCCTTTTTGTTCTTTGTACTACTTAAAGGGACGTTTTAACCTTTGTGGCTTTCCTGCATTCTGGAACAATATTCATTTTTGTTATCTTCTAATCTGCTTCCTGAGTGGGTCACGTCCTGGATATTTCTCAGTGTGCTAGCGTGTGCTTTCAATTCACGCTAGCAGTTGGGTTACATCCCGGATTGATTCCAGAGCGGCTGACATTACAAACGGGCCATAAAAATGGACCCCACTGAATTATCTATGGCCGTGGCTCACCAGGGACAGCTCTTGGGTTCTCATGCCACTCACTTGCAGTCTCTGGACACTAAACTTGATCAAATTACTGCTCTATTACAAAATTTGGTTGCTACCGCACCTCCCAATCCTAATCCCAATCCAAATCCGATTGAGGCATTACCTCCTCCGATTCCTAACAATCAGTCTCAGGTACAACTAAGTCCCAGGATTCCTCTTCCGGATAAATATGATGGGAATCCTGAAGAATGTAGAGGCTTTTTGAATCAATGCCGTCTTCATTTCCGAAATAGCCCTACTCTCTTTGCTACTGCCTCTTCTAGAATCACGTTTCTTATTTCCTTAATGAAAGGAAAAGCCTTGGCTTGGGTGTCACCTTTGCTAGAAAAGAATGATCCTATACTGTTGGATGTTGATACATTTCTATCTACATTCTCAAACGTATTCGATAAACCTGGAAGGTCATCCGCTGCTGAAGCAACTCTCCTGGATTTACGTCAAGGAAATCAACCAGTCTCTCAATATGCAATTGAGTTCCGCACCCTTGCCTCTGAAACCACTTGGAATCAGGGAGCACTCAGAGCCGCTTTCCGTAAAGGACTTTCTGAGCGTCTCAAGGATGAATTGGTGTATCGTGAACTTCCAGAGTCCTTAGAAGCCTTAATAAATCTCTGTATCAGTCTCGACGCCAGGTTTCGTGAACGCCAACAAGAAAAGGATAGAACACAGAGGACTTCCACTCGAACTCCTTTTCGTTTAGCTCCTCGTTTTTCTAATCCAGTCACTCCAGCCTCTCCTACTACTGATCAGGCTGAACCCATGGAAGTAGGAAGTATAAAATTAACTGAGACTGAACGCTTAAGAAGACGGACTCTTGGCTTATGTCTGTACTGTGGCCTTAAAGGACATTTATTAAGGGATTGTCCTACTAGGCCAGTAAAAGCCAGGGCTTAACTCTAGTCCAGGGAACTGAGTTAAGCCAAAATAGTGGTCATTCCCTATACAAGAAACTCTTTGTTCCAGTAACTCTTCTAATTGGACATAAGAAGATCTATACCCAAGCTCTAATTGATTCTGGTGCTGGAGGTGTGTTCATTGACTCTACATTTGTTTCTACTCATTCTATACCCTTACTAAAGAAGGAGTATTCCATTTCAGTCTCTACGGTCAGTGGAGATCCTTTGGGTTCTGGATACATTCAGTTTTCTACTCAACCCTTAATCCTCACCGTAGGAATACTTCATTCTGAGACAATTTGTTTCAATGTCATTCCCACTCCGCAATTTCCCATTATCTTGGGATTACCCTGGCTCCAGATTCACAATCCCATTTTTTCTTGGACTTTCGGTGAACTCACTTCCTGGGGATCTACATGCCAGACTAAATGTCTTCAAAAGATTACTAAGTTACCACTCACTATTGCTCTCACAGTTGAAACTCCGGAATCCTTACCTATGCATTACCATGACTTTGTGGATGTCTTCTCCAAAAAAGAAGCGGAACGTCTTCCTCCTCATCGCCCTTTTGATTGTCCCATTGACCTCCTTCCTGGGGCTGCCTATCCTCGAGGCAAGACATATCCACTTTCTAAACCAGAAAACATGGCTCTGGAAGAATATATAAAAGACAATCTGGCTAGAGGATTTATTCGACCCTCCTCTTCCCCTGTAGGGGCTGGTTTCTTTTTTGTGGGAAAAAAGGATGGCGGATTAAGACCCTGTATTGATTATCGTGGATTGAATCAGATTACCATCAAGAACAGTTATCCTCTGCCCCTTATTCCTGAACTTTTTACCTATCTTCAGGGAGCCACCATTTTCACCAAACTCGACCTACGTGGTGCATACAACTTGATCCGTATACGCAAAGGAGATGAGTGGAAGACTGCCTTTAACACTCGATTTGGGCATTATGAATATTTGGTCATGCCCTTCGGGCTATGCAATGCTCCGGCGGTTTTCCAGCATTTTGTAAATGAGATCTTTCGTGATTTTTTGAATATTTTTGTTATCATATACCTGGACGACATCTTAATTTTTTCTCAGAACCACCAAGATCATGTGCACCACGTCAAGAAAGTACTTCAACGTCTAAGAGAATTCCATCTGTTTGCTAAACTGGAGAAATGTTCTTTCCATCAAAAATCCATACCCTTTCTGGGTTATGTAATATCGGCATCTGGATTCGAAATGGACCCTACTAAACTTTCTGCCATTTTGGATTGGCCTAGACCTGATTCTTTGAAGGCTTTACAACGTTTCCTAGGCTTCGCCAATTATTACAGAAAGTTCATCAAGAATTTTGCTACTATTACTTCTCCTCTTACTTCTCTCACAAAAAAAGGACAAAACTGTAAAGTATGGCCGTCTGAGGCTATAGAAGCTTTTGAATCTCTCAAAGAAGCTTTTTCCTCAGCTCCTATCCTTCGTCATCCAAATCCTGAGTTTCAATTTATTCTGGAGGTGGATGCTTCCTCTGTTGCTGCTGGAGCGGTTCTGTCTCAACGAATACCAGAGACTGGAAGGATTCATCCTGTTGCTTTTTTCTCAAAAAAATTCACTCCTTCCGAATTTAACTATGACGTAGGGAATAAAGAGTTGCTTGCCATCAAGATGGCATTGGATGAATGGAGACATTGGCTGGAAGGTACTTCTTTGCCATTTACTATACTTACTGATCATAAGAACCTTCTGTATCTCCAAACAGCCAAACGACTAAATTCCAGGCAAGCACGCTGTTCCTTATTCTTCTCTCGGTTTCACTATAATTTGTCTTACATACCTGGTTCAAAAAATATTAAAGCAGACACACTTTCCAGACAATTTCAAGATACCCCAGTTCCTGAGTCTGGTACCATTCTCCAACCTCATGAAGTCATTGCCCAGTTAACAACTTCTTGGTTACAAGAATTACAGTCCGCTCAAGAGCATCTTCCTTTGTCCTGTAAACCTCCCAATGGTTTACTCTTTGTTCCTGAACGCCTTCGTTCCAAGATTTTATTTTGGGCTCATGATAGTCCCCTTTCTGGACATCCTGGCATCAGTATTACCACTCGAAACCTCAAACAACATGTCTGGTGGCCTACACTCTCTCAAGATGTGAAGGATTACGTCTCAGTATGCACACAATGTGCCATGAACAAAACTCCACGCCAACTTCCTTCAGGATTACTCCAACCATTGCCTATACCTCACCAGCCTTGGACTCATGTATCCATGGACTTTATTACCGATCTTCCCTTGTCCACTGGGAACAATACTATCTGGGTGGTGGTCGACAGGTTCACTAAGACGGCTCATTTTGTACCCTTGCCAGGATTACCATCTGCCAAAAGACTCTCTGAACTTTTTATTCTACATATTGTAAGAATCCATGGATTTCCTCTAGATATTGTTTCAGATAGAGGGGTACAATTCGTTTCTCGATTTTGGAGGTCACTTTGTAAACATTTTGGTACTACTATATCTCTCTCTACTTCTCACCACCCACAATCGAATGGTCAGACTGAAAGAGTAAACCAGTGTCTTGAAACATATCTTAGACATTATGTGGATCATTATCATTCTAACTGGACTTCTTACCTTCCTTTGGCTGAATTGGCCCATAATGCCCGGTACAATTCCTCCCTTCAGACTTCTCCTTTTCATGCAGCTTACGGATATCAGCCTAGGACATTCCCTTTGCATACTTCCTCCACAGTGAATCCTGCTTCTGATCTTACAGCCCGAAGATTAACTCGACATTGGCAGAAGATACATCGTATTCTTTCTGTAACTTCTAGACGTTACAAGTTCTTTTCGGATCTTCGACGGAAAAAGGCTCCCAAATATCGCCCTGGTGATAAAGTTTGGATTTCCTCTCGATTTCTTCGCCTGAAACAACCTTCTAACAAATTGGGACCACGATATGTGGGTCCTTTCCGAATACTGGGTCAGGTATGTTCCACTGCTTATCGGGTAGCTTTACCCAAGTCTCTCAAAGTCCATCCAGTATTCCATGTTTCTCTTTTAAAACCTGTGATGATTAACAGGTATTCTAAGCCTTTTTCTAAACCTCCACCGTTATTGGTGCATGGACATCCTGAGTTTGAGATCAGCCATATTCTAGATTCCAAATTGCGGGGCAAGAAATTGTATTATCTCATTCATTGGAAGGGTTATCCAGTCACGGAACGTTCTTGGGAACCTGCCCATCAAGTAAATGCTCCTATATTGGTCAAGACCTTCCACAAGACTCATCCTGATAGACCTGGTCCTGTCCCCCGGAGGGGTCCTTGAGGAGGGGGTGCTGTCATGAGCGCTTCCGTTCATCGCCGTGTCGCCGCGGCTCCCGGAACTCCTCTGTGTCTCTGACGTCATGTTGCTTAGCAACATGACGCTTTCTCTCACACCCCTCTGATGACGGTTACGCTCCTGCCCTTTAAATCTCGGCGGGAGATCTGAATCTGGGCCCGTTTGTTTGTTTCCCTGGATTGTGAGTACCATATCAGTTTTGTTCTTCTGTGTACCGACTTCTGCCTGCCTGACCAAGCCTCTTGCCTAATCCCTACTTGCTGATATTTGGACATTGACTTCTGCCTGCCTGACCTTGCCTGTAGCTATTACCCTTTTGCTGATACTTGGATTCCGACTTCTGCTTGCCTGACCCTGTCTTTTGCCTATACCTTTTGCTGATATTTGGATGCCGACTTCTGCCTGCCTGACCTTGCTTTTGCCTTTACCTTTAAACCTATTCTTTGTTAAACAAGACCTGCTTAAAGGGACATTTTACTTTTACAAGCTGCAAAAGAGAACTTTGCCTTTCTGTTTGTTATACACCTGCTTAAAAGGGACATTTACTTTTACAAGCTGCAAAAGAGAACTTTGCCTTTCTGTTTGTTATACACCTGCTTAAAAGGGACATTTACTTTTACAAGCTGCAAAAGAGAACTTTGCCTTTCTGTTTGTTATACACCTGCTTAAAAGGGACATTTACTTTTACAAGCTGCAAAAGAGAACTTTGCCTTTCTGTTTGTTATAAACCTGCTTAAAGGGACATTATACTTTTACAAGCTGCAAAAGAGAACTTTTCCTTTGTTTTACAAGCCTGCTAAAGAGGACCTTTTTCAGAAGCTTCAAGTAAGAGCATTTCCTTTTTGTTCTTTGTACTACTTAAAGGGACGTTTTAACCTTTGTGGCTTTCCTGCATTCTGGAACAATATTCATTTTTGTTATCTTCTAATCTGCTTCCTGAGTGGGTCACGTCCTGGATATTTCTCAGTGTGCTAGCGTGTGCTTTCAATTCACGCTAGCAGTTGGGTTACATCCCGGATTGATTCCAGAGCGGCTGACACGATGTACACACATATAGATTTATTTTAATCCACATACGAGCAATTGGTATGATAAAAGTAACTCTTGTTATACAGTTCCCCTTTGTGAGTGACATTAAGATCCATATACCTTACATAGAACGGTATATTACTATATGTAAGAAAAGTTCTCACTAATTGAGCTCAGGTTCGCTGCGCATACTATTATGCACATCCCCCAGTGATTAACATAGGTAGTGGGCGTAGATCCACACACACCCAGTGCGAGCAGCATATCTGAGCGCAAGATAAGAATACAATAGATGGGGATTGGTCAATAAGTTCACACACCCTTTTCAGGGAGGTTCTATTCATGCAGGTTGTATGGTAATTACGGCTATAAAAGCCGAAGAAAGTTTGATGTAGAATATGCCTGAAGAAACGGCCGATAGAGCAGAGAAACGCGTAGCATATTTCTATATGCTCACCTATACAAATCTTTGTATCATAGCCATTATTGTTATATAAATAAAGACCTTGATTTTATTTTTTGGCTTTGACACTTTTTTGGTGAGACCAGCATTATCATACACCTGCATTGGAGGAGTTCTGAGACCGGAGGGAGCCAGCTGGTTAGCTCTGATAGCCAGCCAGTGTCTACAAGCACATAAGTGTGCTCCAACAAATTGTGAGTACCCTGTGTGAAAATTTTGGTGCTAATGTCATTGGTCATTACGGATACACACATTTTTGGGCACTTTGTATTTGCAGACTGGGAGTGAGCGGCGACCGGAGGGAGCCAGCTGGGTAGCTCTGATAGCCAGCCTGCAACTACAAGCACATAAGTGTGCTCATTGAAAGTGTGAGTAGTCTGTGTTTAAGATCGGTTGCTATATAATATCGTTGTTTGCTACAGATACACACATTTGGGTGCCTCTCTTGTGTTTTCATCATTTACATTACACCTCATTTATAGGCTGATTTGAAAATATCCTCAGCATCACGACCCACAGAGGTATAGTAAAACGCCGCTCAGTGAGACAGCATTCAAACACTGATTTTAGCCATTTTGAAAATTACACAGCAAATCTCAATTGTGCAAAGGAGCCATTTTTACCATAATGCTTTGATTATCAGGGTCTAAATGAGAGATCTCACAACGCTATTTATTGAGTGGGACCCCCCCTGCCCCCGGATGTCTGACAATAACAATTGTGTTTATTCAACATAGGAACATCCTGTTTTCTTTTTTTCTAAAATGTAAAATACTGTAATACATTTTTAAATGCACTTTATTAAATGGAACAATGTCCCTTTAACATATAATGAAGCTACTCTGACATGAGCAAAGCATTACAGTGCTAAAAACTGCCATCTTGGCACCACTTTTTTCTGTAAATTTGGAAAACTGTATATTTTTTAGTGCCAATAGCAGGTAAAGATCTAGATAAATGGAGACACAAGTAAGATTTTTACAAATGCCTTTGGGGTATTGCTAATTAAAGCAACACACTCTCTCTGGCTACTTAGAGGTTAAATGAAGCGGATGTACGGACCCTCATGTCAAATGGTTTATTTTCAGATGTTGGGCTGTCAGAGCTAAACCTAAAGTGGAATGTGAGATATATTTGTAAGCGGTTATTGTGTCACAGATTAATAGACAATACGGTCATTGTTCATGGCAATCTGAGCAAACTCTAACATGGGTTATGAAACAAATTTCTCAAACGGCTGGTTTTAGAATTCTGTCAAAATTATTCTAATGAATCAGGCTGGGACTGATAACAAATATTTAATTTATATTTTCCCTTAGTTTCAAACATTTTCTACTTAAATGGACACTGTACTCAACTGTAAAGCAGTCATTATATTCAAAGCTGATCCATGAACATGATTTCAAATGGCCGGGGCTCTCTATTATTCCAATCTCTATTGGAAGGTTGACATCAGTCTTCATGGCATTTCAACAGACAGATGTATCTATTTCAAATGCCAAAATAAAGGTAAAGGAACAATTTATAAACAATTTATTACACTGCAGCTGGTAAAAATAGATCATTTTGAATTACATACAATGAGCTAGTTCTAAAGTTAGGACTTGGCTCAGGGATAGGGCAGGTTTAGGACAAATATTAGGGTACGGTTAGGGATAAAATTAGAGCTAGAGTTATTGGCATGGCTAGGGTAGGATTAAGTTCAGCGCTAAGATTAGTGCTAGATTTAGTGATAAAGTTGTGGCTAAGGTTAGAGTCAGAACTAGTGCTAGGGTGAGGCTCAAGGCTAGGGTTAGGACTAAGGCTAAGGTTAGAGTTAGAGTCAGAACTAGAGCTAGGGTGAGGATCAAGGCTAGGGTTAGGACTAAGGCTAAGGTTAGAGTTAGAGTCAGAACTAGGGCTAGGGTGAGGACTAAGGCTAAGGTTAGAGTAAGAGTCAGAACTAGGTCTAGGGTGAGGCTCAAGGCTAGGGTTAGGACTAAGGCTAAGGATAGAGTTAGAGTCAGAACTAGGGCTAGGGTGAGGCTCAAGGCTAGGTTAGGACTAAGGCTAAGGTAAGAGTTAGAGTCAGAACTAGGGCTAGGGTAAGGCTCAAGGTTAGGGTTAGGACTAAGGCTAAGTTCAGGGTAGGGCTAGGTTTAGTTTTAGTGATAGGGCTAGGGCTTTACTAGGACAAAGTTAGGGTAAGGTTAAGGTTCAGTTTAGAGTGAGGCTCAAGTTTAAGTTAAAAGTTAGGGCTAAGTTTAGGGTCAGGCTCAATTAGGGTTAGGGCTAAACTCAGTTAGGGTTAGGGCTAAGGTGAGGATCAGACTCAGTTAGGGTTAGGGCTGAGGTTAAGGTCAGGCTCAGTTAAGGTTAGGGTTAAGGTTAGGTTCAGGCTCAGTTAGGGTTAGGGCTAAGGTTAGGGACAGGCTCAGTTAGGGTTAGGGCTGAGGTTAAGGTCAGGCTCAGTTAAGGTTAGGTAAATATAGAAGTAGGTAGAGCAAGTGCTAAAGACTTCCCTATTACCAAGTACAAGGGAACGTCCTCAAATAAGTTTCAGTATAGACAAGTCTAAGGTACAGAAAGGGGTTATTTTAGTACTGGCACTCTCAGCTAGGGGTAAGCAAAAGGATAATAACCACACTATGGGATTTTTTTGTGACTCAGTAGTTTATGTATCAGTATAGTATGAATATTCTTTTTACGCTTATTATAAAAAAGAAAGAGAAATATATGTATGTAATCTCAGATAGGGACATCAACTAATGAAATATACTATGTATTCTTATCTAATATTAGTGTGTATCCCAATAAACCGTACGTGTGAAATAGAATATAATATTTAGAAATAGAATATGCTCTAAGGATTAGCTCAAATAAAGCAGATTACAAAAATACAAATTCTTTAATATAAAATTATATAGAAATATCACATTTAGTATAATTCATAAATAACACCAAATAATTAAAGGATAATAAATATAACACCTAATGTTGAGACAATAGATGAATAAAACACTTGACTGTGCTAAAATTGAGGAGGCAAATAGTAAGATAATGAATAAATGAGCGCTAATTAGCTGCTCGCACTGGACGTCCAGAAAAAAAGAAAAGTGAACTAAAAACAAGGACACAAAGTATGTGTCTGCATATATGCAAAAAATGTAAAAAATAAGTTAGTGGTTAAAAATATGCAAACATCTTTTAAAAATATATGATAGTGATTCAACATCCGTTCGTCTATTTAGACAGTAGTAAAGTAATAAGTCTAGTTTGTTATGACTAAAGGGGAAGCGTGGATAAGTAGAAAGGTACCTGCACGCCACTCACTCTCAGTTGAGAGAGAAGGCGTTAATAAGAAGAGGGTAGCACTATTGCCAGGGGGAGGATGGATCGTCTCTCAAGATTAGAGATTCCATTCACTGTGATAGTTTGTCCGCTCCTACGGCTCGGTGAAGTTCAATTGATCTTCTTGGACCACTCCTGAGGTGTGGGTGGTGACAGTGGCGTCACTAGGGGGGTGCGGGCCACACCAGGGTGACACCCCCATGAGGTGACACCACCAAAAAAAAAAATTATTTTATTGAAATTCAAAGAAATATAATGTAGAGATGCATAGATATTTTTATTAGAGGGGCCAGCATTTGTGAACATTAGTGGAACTGGGGAAGTTGTAGATACTTCATTTTTTTGCCCCTTGAGCCAGCGCTGCAATTTCCACAAATAGTCTTCCCGGCTGCTTTTGCTTGTTTGTACTTTGCTCCTCCTCTGCCCAATTTCACTATGAATGTTGTGGGAGTGCCGTGGGGCTTGTGAAGTTGCGCTGCTAGCCTAAACCTGCCTGCCTATCTGTGCTCACTGCTCAGTGACATGTGGAGCAGTGGAGTCACTCACTGCTGTGCTGTTTCTCTAAACGGGAACTGGGAAATCATGAGGGGGATGCCTGGCACCTGACCGCATGACTGTCTAACACTGTCTCTAAAGTGAAGGAGACACATATGATGCCCACCAGACCGGTACGGTTATGGCACACTGAAGAGGTAGGAGGGGAGGGCGGACGGGGGTCTGGGGGTGGGCAGAGGTGCTTGGCCTTAAGAAGCGGTAGGCACGTGGCCCAGGGCTGTGCACTGACATACTAAAATACTGTGTCAGAGAGCAGAATTTTCATAGTTTGCTCGCCTAAACCTTTTCTTTAGTGATTTATTTTTAGAGTGCTCTGTTTATCTTTCATTTGATGCTCTGCTGAGCCAGGGAGCAGCTCTAGTCATGACATTTATAATTAATGTAGTGCAGTTTACATATTTTGTATGTGTGTGTGTCTGAGTGTTTTTGTGTGTGTGTCTGAGTGCTTCTGTGTGTGTGCCCGAGTATTTTTGTGTGTGTACCTGAGTGTTTTTGTCTGTGTGTGTGTCTGAGTGCTTCTGTGTGTGTGTCTGAGTGTTTCTGTGTGTGTGCCTGAGTGTTTTTGTCTGTGTGTGTGTCTGAGTGTTTCTGTGTGTGTGTCTGAGTGTTTTTGTGTTTGTGTGTGTTCGTGTCTAAGTGTTTGTGTGTGTGCCTGAGTGTTTTTGTGTGTGTGTGTGTCTGAGTGCTTTTGTGTGTTTGTCTGAGTGTTTTTGTGTGTGTGTGTCTGAGTGCTTTTGTGTGTGTGTCTGAGTGTTTCTGTGTGTGTGCCTGAGTGTTTGTGTGTGTGTGCCTGAGTGCTTTTGTGTGTGTGTGTCTAAGTGTTTCTGTGTGTGTGCCTGAGTGTTTTGTGTGTGTGTGTGTCTGCATGCTTTTGTGTGTCTGTGTCTAAGTGTTTCTGTGTGTGTGCCTGAGTGTTTTTGTGTGTGTCTGAGTGTGTTTCTAAGTGTGTCTGAGTGTGTCGGAGTGTTTGTATGTGTGTGTCCCTGTGTTTTTGTGTTTGTGTATGTCTGCTTTCTGGGGGGAGGGGGGGGTGACACCATAAGTTACCGCACTGTGTGACACCAACCCTAGTGACGCCACTGGAAACATGTTAGTCTTTGTCTGTAAGGGGAAAGTTGTACCTTCACCTTTTAACCAAGCTTAAATAAAGTTGGAATTTTTTATTTACTTTGTCTACTTCGTTCACTGGCAACCTTTAAATTCATCTACAATTGGCTGATGTTTTGTAGATTACCTATTTATATAGCCTATACAGCTTTCTTTAAATAAATATATATAGTTTTGCTTATTTTTAAATAACATTGCTCTGATTTTCAGACTCCTAACTAAGCCCCAAAGTTTTAGGAGAATACTGATGTATACCTACTCCAGCTTGCTCCTGTTTGTGTAAAGAGTCTTTTCATATGCAGAGGAAAGGGGGGTGTCTGCTTTTGCTATAGAACCATTTTCAGTGGGTGTTCCAGTTAACATTTTCAACCATGCTAAACTGGGAGCTTCTAAGTAAGTTTTTAAATGGTTTTATACTGGATTTTTAGATCAGTATCTGTGCATATTATTCTTTATATTAGTGTCTATTACATGCAGTTAAATGAAAATTGGTGTATGCTCAGCTCCTACTACAGAAACGTATTTTATTTCATTTTGAGCCTGAAAAAACCTAAGTTACACTTCCACAACCTAGAGATTACTGGGGAAGTGACTCGATACCTCCTCTTGAGCCATATATGTCTAGAAGAGCTAGCTTAAGATCGGGGCCTACACAGCTGCTTCAACCTTACTCGTGGTCCACCTAGCCAACACAGTCATTGGAACTGCTGACACCCTTAGACCTGAGCTAGAATATCAGCCTAATGTAAGCAGTAGTGGGAGATACCACTACCGACAGACTCCATAAGCTTTGCTTAGATTGTCAGCTCATCACAAATAGCGGTGCATCACAGTCTTTGGCCCTCGAGCAGCTAAGCTATCGGACTTATGGAATCATGGCTACTACCTCCACTCCAAATGTGACCGTGCCAACAGCACTCTGAATCAAGCCTGCTGCCCCTGTTGGAAGGCATACTCTACAGCTCAATATCAGCTCTGTATTGTGGAAATCCTCATTCTCACTGGAAAGCACCACGGCCTGCGCTAATCTAGCAATCCTGCACAATATTGACTACCCGCCATTCGCGGCCCACAGAACCACAGCACCGCAGAGTTGCAGCTTCACCCTATCCACAGATGGCTCTGACAGCAGCGATTTTCCGGGCATTTAGAGACCTTAGGCAGGAAATAGTATACATGCTTCCTCGGACACCTATTGCTGACAGGCAGTTTCTTACGACTGATCCACCTACATTGGAGCAGATTCCCATATTGATAATGCCAGAGGTGAGCCCACACCTACGGGCAGTAGTTCAGGATACCCCCTCAGAGACTGCTGGAAATCAAAAAACATCTGTAGACCGGATGGCCACTAGGCCGCAGATTTCGAGCACCAGTGGAGTCATCGTGGTATCCCAGTTTGCAGTCAAGAAACAGAAACAGCAAGTATACCCTGTAACACAGCCACCGTGTGTGATTCAGAGTGATTGGAGAGATCATCCTGGCTCCTAGAGGCTTTCAGTATACCGAGTCCTCTCATACATTATCTCCCAAGCTCAGACTCGATTTGATACCATTGGCGTGGGTTAAAGAGAGACTTTATATAGTGCACCTCAAATACCAGATCCTTTGCTGATATTTATCCACAGTGCTCCAGTAATAAGCCAACACCACAATGCTACCCTTATGGGAAGTTTATTGATCTCTTCAGATAGCATGACAAGTGTTAGAACTTATGATGGATACTTACCTGAATGCCAAACCTAACACTGGACATTTCTGCATCCAGAGGCTCACTACTATCGCTGATACCAAAGATTTTAATTAACTAGAATGTTTGCCTGAACTGCATAAGCTGTAACTTGGAGGCTGATTATGCATAGAACTCAACTCCGATAAACAACTAGACTGTACATACTCACATGCCAAGCTTATTTACTGTTTGTACTAATGTTTCACTGTATACCATGTGAGTTATGTTGTTCCGGTCCTACATGAGCCCAATAGTACACCATTAGCTGACACTAAATATCTCCTTACTTGTTTCATAACTAATATCCCATGTGGACCCCTAGTTTATTGTACTTTATATCCCATGCTGTACAATCTTATTATTTTAGTATCTACTGCTCTACAGTCATTAAATTGCCATATACCAGTTAGCTATTTTATAGTGAGAATGCTATCATGGGTAATATCAGAATTAGAGAGTGTCTTTATTCTACTACTAGTACAACCAAAATCTAGTTTTGAGTCCACAGTCGACACAGTATTTTAGTATTGCACAAGTATGCTTAGCTTCTTTAACTACAAAACAACAAAAAATATTGGTGCACATCCAACCACTTAAAGGGACATTATACACTCATTTTTTCTTTGCATAAATGTTTTGTAGATGATCTATTTATAAAGCCCATAAAGTTTTTTTTTTTTTTTTTTTTAAAGTATAATTTTGCTTATTTTTAAATAACATTGCTCTGATTTTCAGACTCCTAACCAAGCCCCAAAGTTTTATGTGAATACCGTCAGCTACCTTCTCCAGCTTGCTCCTGTTTGTGTAAAGGGTCTTTTCATATGCAAAAGAAGGGGGAGGGGGGGAGTGTCTTATTTTCCACTTGCAGTGGGCTTTCCAACTGCATTTTCAACAGAGCTAAACTGAAAGCTTCTAAGTACGTTTTTAAACCATTTTATACTGGATTTTTATATCAGTATCTGTGCATATTATTCTTTATAGTAGTGTCTATTACATGCAGTTATGTGAAAATGAGTGTATACTGTCCCTTTAAGTCCACTCTTTCATGGCATATTTGTATATGCTTCTGTCAGCCAGATAAATATACTTAATAAGCTAGAAAGCTTCACACTGTGTAGACATGACTTGCTGCAGTGTGTAAACTGGTTAGTGTAGGACCAGTCTTTGTGGGACACCTTGTAAGTGGTGACTGGCTTAGCAGAATATGATCATATTGTGTGACTAAGATCCCATTTCATTAAAAGGCATTTTATAAAGCAAATAATTTTTTTGCAGCATAAATATAAGTCAATATTATTGCGAGATGTTAATCCCAATTTTATTTGAACCATGTAAGTATATTTAGCAGATAGAAGTATATTTGTTTTTGCAGCACAGATATAGGCTCATATTATTGCGAGATGTTTATCCCAATCTTATTAGAAGCTATGTAAGTATATTTGGCAGACAGTAGCATATACAAATATACCATGAAAGAGTGGACTTAAGTGGTTGGATGTGCACTAATATTTTTTGTTGTTTTGTAATTATTTTAGTCACTTTGGTAGCACTCCCACAATATTTGTGTTTAGATTAAACAGTCCTTTTGTGGTGTGCTTAACCAAAAAAAAACCTTTGTTGTATAGCTTCTTTAACTGCCATGTGGCTTCTCATAAGCTTCTGCCTTGGCTGGCTGCCAGCTGGCCATATATAAACTCCAGTTATACCTATTCTAGCTCTCACATTAGAACAATTTGTACGTACAACCTACCTAGGACTAATATGCAGTCAGTAGTTTTTCTACGTCAAGATCCCTTCAACACCATCACATTTTGCTTTATTACAAATCTATGATAGTTTAATATGTCATGATATAGTATTGAGCTAGGTGAACTATACTTCAATTACACACCTAGCTAAGTAGCTATTTAGAGAAAATTTGAGCTTCACATCATATCCCTTGTGTCCCATGCCACATACTCCACATCTGAGACCAGTGTGACTATTCATTGATATATCTCCTCAAATTTTAGAAGGGTATCTATTCAATAGGCTAGGCTCCCTACATACACTACTATTCAAATTCTTATCTCTGGGTTACATGTTAGCCAACTTCTCCATCTATTTTATACCAATATAGCTAGAAATACAATTTATATTGGATAAACCAAGGCTCTGCAGAGGGTTATATAACAGTTCCCAAGTATGGTATAAAATTGCTATATATGCTGAGGTTACTATTTAAAACTGGTGTGGTGTAGTTGTTAGCTGGTACATTTGGGTTTGAGATACCTTATAGTTCACATGAGGGGATGTTAAACGGTTAACAGTCATTATCTTTTATGCTGTAAAGAGTCCTATAATGTTGTATCCTACCAGAATAGGCGTTGTACATAATAAAAAGGTGATCTAGATAAATATATATGGGATAGCTTGTCTGCGGCCGTGGCAGAAGACTCCCTTAGTTTAAATTGCTATTCTCATAATAGGTTTGTAACCCTCCATCAGTACTATAGCATCCTACCATAATTGACCTAACTTTAGATCCCTTTACCACATTGCTGAGGTCATGTATATACAGCGCCTCCCTGATTAGCTTATAAGTTAACGTGCCTATGTTGTCTCCCATTCTCTATAAGGAAGTGGGCTTGATGAGTATTGAGATACTGCTAACATGGATTTCTTTATGTTGTATACATGCCTTGTTTAACTCTTTCCCCTTGTGTCAGTACTAGCTTTATCTCCTATATCCCATTGGTGGTGAGAATTAGTTTCTGCTTACAGTCAAAGGCTTTTACTGCCTATATTCAGGGCGAATTTATGCTGTATCAGTTTCAGAAGGTCATGTTTCTACCACCCTCTGTATACCGTGATTGTGATGTCATTTGTAACTCATGGGGTGTCTGTTTTTCTTATTTTCTTTTTTTTTAGCTCCTTAATACTATCTTATGACAGGGCCCAAGTGTTGTACTGTTAAACAACAGATATTCTTTATACTCTGCTATGGATGCCTACCATTAAATATCATTACCCTTTTATACACACCATCTAATCTTTTCCCATTCCCCTGGCCTCTCCTCTATTTTACTAAGGAAGGCTCCGCCTCCCCTCCCCCAACATCCCCTATATTTAACCTAGTTAGCTCAAGTGTATATTTACCAAACACAGTGGCCTAATAGCATTCTGTTATACCATTTTCACCTGAAACTAATAGACACTGAGGTCTCGCTTCATTCTATGATACTTTATAGTATCACTTTTACGTATGCTAAGTTCACATACTTTAAAATACCAAGCAATGCTTACCCACTGTTTACTTCTCTTAGATTATTATTATTATTTTCATGCATCTCTACATACCTGTTTAATAAGTGGCTTTAGACCCAAATGGGGTCTTCAACTTGACTAACATTTCTAACCAGTGTTACTAATATCAAGAGGCCCTTAAGTGACCGGCTCATTAGTCACTCATAACAGCATTTATAATTTTAAAAAAGGAGGTTTCAGATGTTTATGACTCAGAATTCATTTTATTTTTTATATATATTGTTGTAAAGTATCGCATGAAAATGTTGTCATTTATGCTAAGGCATTGTTAGTATATCTTTTCTTGCGCAAAACCTCAATAAAAGAATAAAAATTATTTTCAGCTACTAAAAGAGAAATAAAAAATAAATCAATCTTCTATTGCAGCAGAATGAGTTAAAAAAAAGCTGAACATTGCATATATTTTGTAATAATTTAAATTAACATTTATGTAGCTCAAATATTTTTTTTTTTTTCATTTTTGGATCTACTAATTAACCGCTTGTCTGTCAAACAGGGCTGCAATACATGATACACAAAGCCGTTCTACCATCTATGGTGTTAATGAATAAAATCTGCATTTAGTGGGATTGCTCTGTGACCTACAATAAACAAAACTACAAACTAACACAAGAGCAAAATAAACTATTGTAGCATCTGCCGCTCTCCAGGACGTTTCACAAATTACACTTCTGTGTTCTATCAACTGCGGCCAATATTTGTTTTCCTAAACCTTGGACTTTCTTCTCAGCCCACAAGTTTAGTTCAGCTGTCAAGCACAGGCACGCAGCCATGTTTAGTTGTGTAAGTGCTACTAACCCGAGGATCCTGGCTAGCAACTGCTCACTGATGTTTAACCCACTAATATTAGCAAAGAGTTGTGTTTTTTAGAAATTGCACCACTGTTTGTGTGATGCTTGTAACCTACAACACTTTTATTTTTTTTTATCCTTTTTGATGTTTACTTACCGTTCAGAAACATTCAACATTTTATTGTTTTAGCAAGTAAAGTAGACAACTGCCTAGGGGTATCATACATACAGCTTAATTTGAAAATAAAATATGTATTTTTTTAGGCAGACCTTTGACATACTTTCCACAGGTATGTTATACCATCTCCTGTATATAAGGCCAGGGCCACCCCTAGAACCATTGATCAGGCTCCCCCCCCCCACCCCTTTTGACATGTGCAATTTTTGACCAAGTGACTAAAACCTATATGCACATTATTCTTAAGTGTAGTCAAACTTGGAAATGTTGAAAAGGTAGTAACACACAAACACAGAAACACACTCATACACTGAAACACACACTCACACATAAGGATTCACATATAGACACTCAAGCAGACATGCAAAGAAACACACAGACACACTCACACACTGAAACACACACTCACACATAAGGATTCACATATAGACACTCTAGCAGACACGCAAAGAAACACACAGACACACTCACACACTGAAACACACACTCACACATAAGGATTCACATATAGACACTCAAGCAGACATGCAAAGAAACACACAGACACACTCACACACTGAAACACACACTCACACATAAGGATTCACATATAGACACTCTAGCAGACACGCAAAGAAACACACACTCACACATAAGGATTCACATACAGTATCTCACACAAGTGAGTATACCCCTCACATTTTTGTAAATATTTTATTACATCTTTTCATGTGACAACACTGAAGAAATGACACTTTGCTACAATGTAAAGTAGTGAGTGTGCAGTCTGTATAACAGTGTAAATTTGCTGTCCCCTCAAAATAACTCAACACACAGCTATTAATGTCTAAACTGTTGACAACAAAAGTGAGTACACCCCTCAGTGGAAATGTCCAAATTGGGCCCAGCCCCAATTAGCCATTTTCCCTCCCCGGTGTCATGTGACAAGGTCTCAGGTGTGAATGGGGAGCAGGTGTGTTAAATTTGGTGTCATCACTCTCACACTCTCTCATACTGGTCACTGGAAGTTCAACATCGAACCTCAAGGCAAAGAACTCTCTGAGGAGCTGAAAAAAAGAATTGTTGCTCTACATAAAGATGGCCTAGGCTATAAGAAGATTGTGAAAACCCTGAAACTGAGCTGCAGCATGGTGGACAAGACCATACAGCGTTTTCACATGACAGGTTCCACTCAGAACAGGCCTCGCCATGGTCGACCAAACGAGTTGAGTGCACGTGCTCAGCATGATTTTCAGAAGTTGTCTTTGGCAAATAGACATATGAGTGCTGCCAGCATTACTGCAGACATTGAAGGGGTGGGGGGTCAGCCTGTCAGTGCTCAGACCATATGCCGCACACTGCATCAAATTGGTCTGCATGGCTGTCATCCCAGAAGGAAGCCTCTTCTAAAGATGATGCACAAGAAAGCCTGCAAACAGTTTGCTGAAGACAAGCAGACTAAGGACATGAATTACTGGAACCATGCCCTGTGGTCCGATGAGACCATGATAAACTTATTTGGTTCAGATGGTGTCAAGTGTGTGTGGTGGCAACCAGGTGAGTACAAAGACAAGTGTGTCTTGCCACAGTAAAGTATGGTGTTGGGAGGCACACACTGTACAAACTAAAGTGCCAAGTCTGTCTTACACTGTGCATAGTGGTTTAGTGCACACTCAAAAATTCTCTCAAATGCTATTTCTTTACTCCTTGTAATGATATTCCCCATGCTCAATAGCACTCTGCTGTAGCACCCTCTGATGGCTACCAAAATTTAAAAAAACATTTTTAATAATAGTTGTGCTTGCCTCATGGGGCCCCCTGGCCCAGTTGGCCCCTGACATTAAAAAATATCCAAGTTGTCCATGGGTGTCCACGGGGGAGGGGCAGGGGGGCATCTATCCACCCCCTCCCTGGATTTTCCTCCCCTCCTAAAGTTCAAACAGCAGGAAAAAAAAGACAATTCAACATCTATTTTTTTTCTTAATTCTCCTAAATTTAGCTTCATTTTACCATGGTAGTCTAAGAGTTACATGCCATTCTGGAATTTATAGTTCACTATTTCCCTTTCAGTATTGTGCCACTGCAGTTCTTTATTCTAATTCCCAGCATGCATTTTACAGAAGTGGGGAGTGAACCTCTTGGAAGGCAGAAAATTTTGCATGAGGTCATGCCACCTCCTCCATGCTGTGTGTATACGTGGGTTGTCAGGAGAATACATGCCTGTTAGAGGCTAGGGAAGAAGAAGACCCTGTTATTAAATAATGTCCATGAGAACAAAGTGTACCCGGCAGGCTCATACATCAACAAGATGAAAGCTAGGGGTACATTGTTCTGCGGTATTACTTGTGGGTAATATTAATTAATTAATAAAATACGTTTTATCAGTCTGTTCTTCGAGTTAACAGGCCATTGTTGCACCAGATCATAAACTTTCAACAAGTAATACTGTACAACAATGTGAGCTCTCACCCTGGCAGTGTACGAGGCTGCCGAGTACACAGCGTTCTCATAAACATGCTCAGCCAGGTGGACATTCATGAAATAACAGGTACTTGTACTTCCCTAGTTATAAGCGCACATAAATATTCCAGGTAAAGTCACCAATCACTGAGGCACATGACAGGAATGTAAATGCTACTAGTCTGAGTTAATTTTAGGGACAATTTGTGTGTTTCTCTCCATATTGGCCGTCTCATATTTGTGCACATTCAGTAACATACAGCTACATAGTCAGCTACACCCTCAGCCAGGTGGACAATATTAAATAGCACAAGTTTCTTCTTCCCAAGCCCAGTAACTCCTCCACCGAGCATGTAATTGTTTGAGTTCAGCAACGCCTCCACGGAGCATTCCAGCCAATCAAAAACCATACCATGTGAGATCTGTAAAAATGCATGTGCTATGAGCCATGTAGGGGGAGATGCACTGTGTGTATGAAGCAAAGCCCCTAGCACACACTGGGGAAGGCAGCTGGGAGTATTTCCACTCCCACCACCTTTTTAATAACAGCAAACAATAAGGTATCTCATGAATTAAAGGGACACTGTACTAAAAAAAAAACTTTCCATATATCAAATAAACGTTTTGAAACAATACCTTTTTCAATGCACTGTTATTTTTAAATATTTACCGCTTTGCCACAATCTTTGTTTAATTTTTATTCATTTGCCAAACCCACTCCGTGGGTACCTTTTCAAGGTGTCCAACCTGGGCTGACAACCCAGGTTAGAATATGGCGACACTTAGCTGTGATGCGCATGCACAAGCTTGCGCATACATCACTCGTTGGATAGCTGTTTAATGTAGGAGACTTGGTTGTAGGTAATATGGGCTTAAGCGCATGCGCAATCTCACGGGACTTAATGCGCATGCGCAAGACGAAGCATTATTATTTTAATAATATGCAAAGAAATGGCCGCCAATTGGAGGAATGAATGAGTGCACAGCCCATATTAGTGGGTTGTCATTCATGACGCCAGGATAAAAAGTTTATAAACGTTTTTTAATAGTTTACATGGATCGCCCAACATTCACAGTAAGTGCATTTTATTAATTTAATATTGGTAATAAAGTATAAATAATCGTTATATACACAACATTTTTTTTACAGTAATCCTTTAATGGCACTGTGCTCTGAGTTAACACTTTCTGTGCAGAGTCCTCCTACTCACATACTAGAGTTTGCCAATAGCACATATATAAGCATATTTAGGTAACTATTTAGGTAATATTTAGGTAAAAGGCTTCATATAAATAGGTTAAATTATGTTAGTTCTCTTGTGTTTAATTATGTTTATGTTTTTCTTCTTTATAACTATATAATGCAACAGATCAAGTAAACAAAGCACTAAATAATAAAACCATTTTTTTATATACATTGATTGGAGTAGCCGTGTTAGTCACGTGATTTAGATAACAAAATATAAATTTCAATAAGTTGTATAGTATAAATGTATAGTTAGTCCAATAAAAAAGTATCATTGCTCAAAGCAATACTCTTGCTATTTTGTGTGAATGTTTTCGGGGTCACCCCCATCCTCAGACATAAATACAAAATAAAAATACCTGCTATAAATATTGTCCCCTCCACCGTCAAATCACAGGAGCTTCAGCATCCTCTCTGTATGAGTGGATACAAAACAGAGGGGCGCCTCATGTGTAGATCAGGTGTAAAGCTGGACTATATAATGACAATAGCCAAATGGGTACTCACATTAAGCTGGAGCATCCTTATGTACTGGTAGTGGCGGACTGATAACTGAGGGTTTATTAGCCAACCCTTGTCATGGCTTCAAACAGGAACACCGGATACAACTCCCAAGATGGGTCTGCCCCAGGGTGCGGTTTCAGGAACAATATGGTGCAAGCACTTGGCTTTGTAAAAGTGGGGTTTATTAAAACTTGCATAAAAACAAAAAGCATCAAGTGTGAGGGTGCATTAACATATATCCCCCTAATGCCTTTTTTAAGTTTATTCTTATCCAGTGACTTTATTGTCACATGAGAGCGCCCCCTTTTTTAATTTATCTCTCTATATGAGATCAGACACACCGATTTATTAACAGTCGGACGGACATAATCCACTGTAACGGATCATGTCCGCCCGACCTTGCTGAATGTCGACAGCATACACTGTAAGCATTTATCATTGCATAAGCAGTTTACCAGAACTGCTTGTGCAATGACATCCCCTGCATATTTGCGACCAAAGGGGCCGCTAGCAGGCAGTGTCAATCAACCCGATCAGAGCCGGTCTGTCATGGTTCCCACCGTTCCATGCAGACAGCCAGGCATGGTCGCCGCGTTGTGGGCAAGCGAGGAACTTGAACCTGGGACCTCTCCTATCCTAGGCTTGTTCTCTTGCCTCTAAGCCACGGCTGCTTCCCTCTATTTGTGTGTGTATATGTAAGCCTTTCATTACCTTTCCTTATCCTGCCTGCAGCACTGGGGCTGGACACTGGATGTTGCTTTGCCTGGATCACCTGTGCTCATTTACAACCTGTCAGTCAGGCTTACCTGGGACTTCCTACCAATTAGCAGCTCATTATCTGGCTATATAACCCTGCCTTTTCCTGTGCTCAGTGTCAGCATCTTGTTTTATGTTTCCTGTTTCTAGTTTAGTTGTCTTTTTGTTCCTGAATCCCCAAGACTGACCCTGGCTTGTGACCCTGGCTCTGCTCATCGTTTACCTGCACCTCTGGCTTCCTTTGATCTCTGCAATACCTTCACTACTCTCTTGGATTTACCCTTGTTTGTACAGCATACTCGGATCCTTGGTTTTTGCACACAGCCCCCGTGCATTTATTCACAGCCCAGGTGGTTTACTTACCTGATCTCTTTGGGCTGTGATACCTGTAAGGGTGAGCACATATCTCTGCTACAGACTCCAATCCAGATAAGACCTTTACTTAAGAACTGACCATTATGGAGCCCACAGAGATGAACAGGATGCTCACTGCCCTGACCCAGCAAGTATCCAACTTGTCTCAGACTGTTCTGGATTTGCAGCGGGACTTTTGTGCTCTTAAAGGTACGGTACACCCAGAACCAGTGTATCGTGAACCTTTTGTACTGTTACCTGAGAGATTCGATGGTAGCCGTTAGTCCTTCTTGTCCTTTAAGGTAGATTGTGAGCTGTTGTTTGTCTTAAAGCCTCTTACGTATGTCACTGACTTCATCATGGTCTGCTCAGTCATCAACCTGCTGTCTGGGCAGATACAAAAATGGGCACACCAGATGCTCCTGCATAAGAGTCCTGTCCTAGGCAACTGGGGGGCTTTCATAACAGCCATGGCCACTTAGTGTACTACAACAAGGCAAACTAAGGTTTCTAGGACTGTTCAACGTTCCCACAGTTCACGACTTCCTCGCCACTGGAATGCTTTTTACCAGTACTCACCAGCAATCCTTGATGCTCCTGATACATCGTTTACTCCTTTCCAGGACATTGATGAGCCCATGGAGATAGAGGTAATCCGGAATAGGCAGGCTTCTCAAGAAAGAGCCAGAAGGAGGAGCCATGGCCTTTGCTTTTACTGCAGGAAAGAGGGCACTTCATCTCCAATTGCCCTATTCACCCACCTCGGTCTCCAGCTCTCCAAACAGGCAATGTTTTTGCTCACCCTCTTTGTTCTACATGCAATTCAGTGAGGTGTCAAGGTTGCTGTCATGGCTGTCCATGTTCTGCTGTTCAGAAGAGTCTACTAACCTCTGAAACTTTTATTTCCTGTAGACCTACAGAACCTGCTCTTGCTAGTCCTGAAGTCCCTCACACCTCGGCTATGCCTCTGCCTCTTGCTCCTGAAGCATCTTCTCAACTTTCTGATGATTTTCCTAATCCTGAAACCATTATCGCTTCTGTACCGGCAAGCACCAGCATTACATTCTGTCCTGACAAAGTACTGCCACCTGACTGCACTTATGCCTTGTTTCCCATTAATATAGGTGATGACCACATTTTAGGTCTGGATGCCTATGCAAGAGTCACCATCCTGCCAGAGGACATCCTTGACATGTCCGATGATGAGGCTGACTTTACCCCCAAACTCAAAGTGGCCTCTACCTAGCCTGTTCACGCCCGCGGGACAAGTTATAAGGGGAGGGAACTGTCATGTTTCCCACTGTACCATGCAAACAGCCAGACGTGGTCGTCCCTTTGGGGGCAAGCAAGGGACTTGAACCTGGGACCTCTTTTGTCTTAGGCTTTTTCTCTTTCCTCTAAGCCACGGCTGCTTCTCTCTATTTGTGTGTGTATGTAAGCCTTTCATTACCTTTCCTTATCCTGCCTGCAGCACTGGGGCTGGACTCTGGATATTGCTTTGCCTTGATCACCTGTGCTCATTTACAACCTGTCAGTCAGGCTTACCTAGGACTTCCTACCAATTAGCAGCTCATTATCTGGCTATATAACTCTGCCTTTTCCTGTGCTCAGTGTCAGTATCTTGTTTCCTGTTTCCTATTTCTAGTTTAGGTGTCTTTTTGTTCCTGAATCCCCAAGACTGACCCTGGTTTGTGACCCCGGCTCTGTTCATTGTTTACCTGCACCTCTGGCTTCCTTTAATCTCCGCAATACCTTCACTACTCTCTTGGATTTACTCTTGTTTGTACAGCATACTCGGATCCTTGGTTTTTGCACACAGCCCCCATGCATTTATTCACAGCCCCTGTGCATTTATTCACAGACCAGGTGGTTTTCTTACCTGATCACTTTGGGCTGTGATACCTGTAAGGGTGAGCACATATCTCTGCTACAGACTCCAATTCAGCTAAGACCTTTCCACGGTCGACTAGTTAAGGAGCAGTGGTCTTAAGACCACTGCTTCTTAACTGCTCTTTCCGGCAAGCCTGAAGGCTCACGCGTAAACAGGGGGATCAGGGGCCATTCGACCCTTGTTAAATCCGCCCCATAGGGTCACTTGTACTACTAAATACAAAATTGTTTATATGCTGCATTGTCCATGTGGGAAACTTTATATAGGAATGACCCAGGATGATCTACGTACCCGTATGGCTAATCATAGGTGTGCTATACGGCCCTATTGGAGGGTAAATCTACCAACCGGTAGCTAGGCATTTTTTTACAAAATAAACACTCAGTGGCAGATTTTAGATCATGTTCCCCCTATGCATAGTGGGGTGATAGGGGAAGAGGGATTGATACCTTGAGTCCTAAAGGATTAAATGTACATCTAGATATGCAGTGTTTC
Source organism: Bombina bombina (assembly GCF_027579735.1). Taxonomy (NCBI): domain Eukaryota; kingdom Metazoa; phylum Chordata; class Amphibia; order Anura; family Bombinatoridae; genus Bombina; species Bombina bombina. Next base: position 16,519,821 of record NC_069506.1, read on the forward strand.
TTTTTAAATTAGGAACATAGGTTGATATTTACATCAATAACAATGATATTTGTTGGTTAGGGCTGTTATCTGTTATGTAGATAGTGCTAAGAATGTGTGGCCCTTTAAGGTTTAGTAAAAGATGATATGGGAATACTCTGAATACAGACTAAACCCTAGATATTACAGTGACTAGCAAAGCAAGTGCAGATAGTGAACCAGATCTTATTATTAGCCCTCAGTACTAGCAGCCAATTTATGTTTGGAGTGAGAGGGAGTTATTCAGAAAGTTGATCCAATGATGGTATGATTTAACATCAAGTATTGACAGTGTCTATAATAATATGAATGTCAGGTGGGGTTTACCACAAAGTGATTGGCTAGTTCGTTCCGAGCCTTTAGCTTTCACACTTTGTGTTATTTTATTTGTTATTATTATTTTTGCACTGTTGGGGATGCCGTACGCACCTGTGCACATGAGCAGTTGCACAGAGAGGATGCTGAAGCACCTGTGATTTGGCGGTAGAAGGGACACTATTTATAGCGGTTATTATTTCTGAGGACGGGGGTGACCCCGAAAATGTTCACGCATTAGAAGTTTTGGATCATGAAACGGAGAGTGCCTTCCTTTTGGAAATTGGTATATATATATATATATATATATATATATATATATATATATATATATATGTGTGTGTGTGTGTGTGTGTGTGTAAATATGTGTGTTTGATATCTGGGCATTGTTCCCTTTATTGCCCACCTAGCAAAATTTCTGCGGATGCCCATGAAGTGTTCTCCTCAAGGGATTTATCTGCATGACCGCCAGCAAGCATTGCACTGGAGTCTCCCTTTGAATTGGTCATTTATAGTTAGTCTATACTGAGGAGTGGATATGTATTTTCTTATTATATCCAGAAGTCACCTCAAAAGGACAGTGCGCACCTTGTTTTTACAAGAAATTTCTATTGTGTTGCTGTAGAATATCAACCAAGTCTAAATGTTCTTAAAACAAATTAACATAGTGTGCGCTGCAATTGTTTTTCAATAGCCAAACTCCTCCCACCACTTAGATCATATGCAGGATGCAATATGGACTTTAGTCTGCAAACAACAAGGCTAGCAACAATGTTAGTACAACGTGCATTTGTTTGCGGTTGTTATCAGTTAAAGCCAATTAGCGGTGCATTGTGCATTTCCTGCTCTGAGCATTAGAAAATCTACATTTTTCAGAGCTAAATAACATGAAAGGGGGGGAAATAAATAATGAAAATACATTGCAAAGTTTTATTTATTTAACTTAAAATTTTAAATACAAATATAAAGATGTTTACTTTCCCTTTGCGGAAAAGTGGTAACATGGAGCCACACAGCTGATCAATATAGTCCTTGGGGCTAACAATTCTTGAGTCTAGGCTAGTAAGGTGTCTGTGCAGCGCTAGATGCCTCCCAATACATAGAATTTCTGAGACTGGGAGGTGAGGGGTTTGTCACTCAATATGCAGCAAGGCCGGGAGGTCTGCAGATATCATAATAATGGCCTCCTTGTTTTTCAGTAACAGCCTGTCCTCATTTTAGTGTATGTTTTCCTGGGAGCAGGACCAGCATTCCTTATGTCCTGCTGTGATACCTGCTGTAAAAGGCTGCAAAATCTGACAATGCTTTATAAATAAAGTTATTATCATCAATAATCAATCATCATCATCAGGGCTGGAAAATAAAATATAGATTATTAGAGGAAAAATTTACTGTCCAGATTTAGCAACATAAAACATCTGTTGACATTTCCTACTTGTCCTGGACTAGAGGAAATCCCACAAGTAACAAAAAATCTAATAATATAATCTATTTCACTTGACTGTTTATTTTCACCACATGACACAGGGTGTCAAACACCACATGCCCTGTTGTAAAATAAAGGAAAGTGAGGTCAGTTATTATGAGCGTCTGTCAACTGTTTTATGCTTCTGTTTAATGCATTGCTTTTAACATTTGTAGTTTTCATTGTTGTTGTAGAATGTTGAGGTCCCAAAGGGAGTCAAATGTTTAGGTTATGTTTAGTCTCTAGCCAAATCTGGCCCCAGGGCCCCTTTATAGAGCAACAGCATGAAGCAAAGCATTATGGGGGTATCTAGCTCCGTTAAACTGATTTTAAATATTTCATTAATGGTAAATCAGTATGGCCTAAATCCGGACTTAAGCAGGCCAGATATTCATGATATCTTAACTAGAGTTTAGCTGAAATAATCCACTGAAGTGAGCTGATTGTTTCAGCTGTGCTAATGAATATCTGTGCAGTTAAGGGTTGTGAGGACTGGATTTAGGAATATAAGCATTGCGCACATAAACCGACCGAAGTACACTAATTCTTCATGTGCGCTAACCCGACATGAGTTATATAAAGGTGTGTTATGTCTTTATTAAATATAAAATATGGAAACTATTAATAATTAATATAACTAATTATTATAGATGTACTAAAATATTCTAAACAATTCCATAGAATATACGTGTGTAATTTACATGATCTATAAAAATTATTTGTAATTAATATTTTTTTCAAAATTTTGTATGTAACAATAAGGCTATAAAACCAAAAAAATAGGGGGCACCCTAAAATAATGTGTATAGATATAAAGTTGCAGAAACTGGTATATTATATAGTAAACACATAAATATGGAACCTAAACAAAGCATATACAACTATAAATGTTAAGATAAGAGATCTTCTCAGACAGTCCAGTATGAAATAGTGAACAAGAGCCCAGACAGCTCACTGTAGTGGGGTATAATATCTCTAATCCCAGAAAGTTCAATCTGAAACATTCAAAAAATAGGAACAGGGGTGCAACATGGCCAAGTACAGTCTCTCCAGTCAGTGTTGTAAATATATGCAGCATATGTACTTACAAGTGTGATGCACTGTGGGTAAGGTGCTCAAAAGTCAGGCTGGATCCTTATAGTCACGCAGCAGACAAAACCACCTACAAAAGCCTGGTGAGGTAGCTCAGATGGTAAATTCCCTAGCTACAAAAAAAGCCTGTTTAAAAGATCTAAGGTCACAGGTTTAAATCTCGGCAGGGCCGACTCAACCCTTTATCCTTCTGAGGTCGAAAAAATGAGTACCATTAAATTGGATAATAATAACAACTATTACTCTGCAGCTGCCAATTTGGTTAATTCCGAGAGTGAGTGCTGAAAAAGCACTTTGAGTCCCACTGGGAGAAAGGCGCTATATAAATACTAGTTAGTATTATTATTAAAACTCCAACACAGGATCGTTGGACAAACTTATGAATGTAGAATGCAAAGGAATCTTCTAGCGGAGCCTCTAACGCTCCACCCTAAACAATGACAATGGGGCTTACAGGGAGTTCTTATGACCCCCTACCTGAAAAGGACACACCTAGGGTTTTAGTCCCTTCTCGTCTGCCTGGCCATCACTCCAACACATTTATTTGCCTAAGGTGGAAAAGGGGCCAAGACTTCCCGCTACCAGAGTGTTACAATCTCCAACCCATAAGGGGTCCCTGATCTGCTAGTGTGCACAAACCAGCTATCACCAGGGGGAGAAAACAATTATGAAAACGGACTTACACAAGTGTAGCTCAAGTTACCTTACTCCAGCTGTGTTACATAAAAAAAAAACATATGGAAGCTGTAAAAACTCAAAGCCGCAATCCAACTTTAAAGGAAGGGGCAGGACATGCAAGAATCTTTGGCCAGACAGAAGCAAAAGAGACCAAAGACTTCCTATATGGATTTTATAAAGGTAATTCAAAACCCACTCTACAAAATGCAACGTTGTTGCAACTCACAGCTACACCTTGCATCCCACTGTCTCATAACCCTTAAAGGTATACAAACCCCAACATTTTACTTTCATGATTCAGACAGAGTATTCCATTTTTAACAATTTTCTAATTTACTTCTATTATTACTTTTTCTTCATTATCTTGATATCTTTTGTTAAAAAGCAGGGACTTGGGCTTAGGAGCCATCCCATTTCTGGAGCACTATATGGCAGCAGTTTTATGAGAATCCTATGTATTTGCAAGAGCACTAGATGGCAACACTATTTCTTGTCATGCTCCAAATGCCTACCTAGGTATCTCTTCAGCACAGAATATCATGTATTTGGGAAATAGACGTATGAGTGCTGCCAACATTGCTGCAGAGGTTGAAGGGGTCAGCCTGTCAGTGCTCAGACCATACGCCGCACACTGCATCAAATTGGTCTCCATGGCTGTCGTCCCAGAAGGAAGCCTCTTCTAAAGATGATGCACAATAAAGCCCGCAAACAGTTTGCTGAAGACAAGCAGACTAAGGACATGGATTACTGGGACCATGTCCTGTGGTCCGATGAGACCAAGATAAACTTATTTGGTTCAGAGGGTGTCGAGCATGTGCGGCGGCAACCAGGTGAGGAGTACAAAGACAAGTGTGACTTGCCTACAGTAAAGTATGGTGTTGGGAGTGTCATGGTCTGGGCCTGCATGAGTGCTGCTGGCCCTGGGGAGCTACAGTCCATTGAGAAAACCATGAATGACAACATGTACTGTGACATACTAAAGAAGAGCATGATCCCCTCCCTTTGGAGACTGGGCCACAGGGCAGTATTCCAACATGATAACGACCCCAAACACACCTCCAAGACGACCACTGCCTTGCTAAAGAAGCTGAGGGTAAAGGTGATGGGCTGGCCAAGCATATCTCCAGACCTAAACCCTATTGAGCATCTGTGTGGCATCCTCAAACGGAAGGTGGGGGAGCGCAAGGTCTCTAACATCCACCAGCTCCGTGATGTCGTCATGGAGGAGTGGAAGAGGACTCCAGTGGCAAAATATTAAAACGAGAGAGAGAACATTGGAATGTGATGTACTTACAGTAAATACATAGAGGCCCATTTATCAAGCTCCGTATGGAGCTTGAGGGCCCGTGTTTCTGGCGAGTCTTCAGAGACTAAAGAACGCTGCTCCATAACCCTGGCCACCTGCTCTGATGAGGCGGACAGGAATCCCCACAATTCAACCCGATCGAGTACGATCGGGTTGATTGACACTTCCCTGCTGGCAGCCCATTGGCCACGAGTCTGCAGGGGGGCAGCTCTTGTGAGCTGCTGGTGCAATGCTGAACACGGAGATCAGGTCCGACAGATATTTGATAATTCGGCCTCATAGTTACATTCTTTATTAAATATGAATATTGCATAAACAGTTTTTCATGTTTTTATCTACTTAACTGCAAAGGGCTCCAATGCACTTCTATATGTGCCTTTATATGTGTACATATGTATTTATGTGTTTATTTGTGTACATATATATTTACGTGTTTATATGTGTACATATGTATGTATGTGTTTATATGTGTACATACATGTGAAACTCGAAAAATTAGAATATTGTGCAAAAGTTAATTTATTTCACTAATGCAACTTAAAAGGTGAAACTAATATATGAGATAGACTCATTACATGCAAAGCAAGATAGTTCAAGCCGTGATTTGTCATAATTGTGATGATTATGGCTTACAGCTCATGAAAACCCCAAATCCACAATCTCAGAAAATTAGAATATTACATGCAATCGATAAAACAAGGATTGTACATAGAACAATATCAGACCTCTGAAAAGTATAAGCATGCATACTGTATGTACTCAGTACTTGGTTTGGGCCCCTTTTGCAGCAATTACTGCCTCAATGCAGTGTGGCATGGAAGCTATCAGCCTGTGGCACTACTGAGGTGTTATGGAAGACCAGGATGCTTCAATAGCGGCCTTCAGCTCTTCTGCATTGTTCAGTCTCATCTCTCATCTTTCTCTTGGCAATGCCCCATAGATTCTCTATGGGGTTCAGGTCAGGCGAGTTTGCTGGCCAATCAAGCACAGTAATCCCACGGTCATTGAACCAGGTTTTGGTGCTTTTGGCAGTGTGGGCAGGTGCCAAGTCCTGCTGGAAAATGAAGTCATCATCCCCATAGAGCTCGTCTGCGGAAAGAAGCATGAAGTGCTCCAAAATCTCCTGGTAGACGGCTGCATTGACCCTGGACTTAATGAAGCACAGTGGACCAACACCAGCAGATGACATGGCTCCCCAAATCAACACAGACTGTGGAAACTTCACACTGGACTTCAAGCTTCTTGAATTGTGTGTGCCTCTCCATTCTTCCTCCATACTCTGGGTCCTTGGTTTCCAAATGAGATGCAAAATTTGCTCTCATCAGAAAAGAGGACTTTGGACCACTGTTTTTCTTTAGCCCAGGTGGTTGCTCTTGATGCACTGACTTTAACCTCAGTCGATTCCTTGTGAAAGTCCCCAACACTTTTGAATGGCCTTTTCCTGACAATCCTCTCCAGGCTGCGGTCATCCCTGCTGCTTGTGCACTTTTTTCTTCCACACTTTTCCCTTCCACATAACTTTCTATTAATGTGCTTTGATACAGCACTTTGGGAACATCCAACTTATTTTGCAATTACCTTTTGAGGCTTTCCCTCCTTATGGAGGGTGTCAATGATGGTTTTCTGCAGAATTTTCAGGTCAGCAGTCTTTCCCATGATTGTGATTCCTACTGAACCAGACTGAGAGACCATTTAAAGGCTCATGAACCCTTTGCAGGTATTATGGCTTAATTAGAGTGGGACACTTTGAGCCTAGAATATTGCACCTTTTCACAATATTCTAATTTTCTGAGATTGTGGATTTGGGGTTTTCATGAGCTGTAAGCCATAATCATCACAATTATGACAAATCATGGCTTGAACTATCTTGCTTTGCATGTAATGAGTCTATCTCATATATTAGTTTCACCTTTTAAGCTGCATTAGTGTAGTAATTAACTTTGCACGATATTCTAATTTTTCGAGTTTCACCTGTATGTATGTATGTGTTTATATGTATTTATGTGTTTATATGTGTATATATGTATGTATGTGTTTATATGTGTACATATGTATTTATGTGTATATATGTATTTATGTGTTTATTTGTGTACATATATATTTATGTGTATATATGTATGTATGTGTTTATATGTGCACATATGTATTTAAGTGTTTATATGTGTATATATGTATGTATGTGTTTATATGTGTACATATGTATTTATGTGTTTATGTGTATATATGTCTGTAAATACATAAATATATTTAGACATGTATGTGTATGTATCTCTATATTAAAGCCCTTTTTTTCTGAGATCTCATATCACCTGAGATCTCATATCTTTGAGCCCTTATAACTTTAATGTGCAATATTTTTCTTAACTAATTTCTATCAGACAGTGTTATTATGAGTGTAACTGTAATTTGTAATGTATTTGTGTTTGTTTTTATACACTTTTTAGTTTCAAAAATAAGTTAACCAGAGCTCTAAAGTCAAGCAATCGCATTTACTTTAAACTCGTAATACCAGCGGCAAGCCCGAGGAGCACAAACACCCGCGATAAACCCCCTATCACTCGCGCCCAAATGTTTGCGCTGCCTTGTAACCTGGCCCATTGTTTGTAAACAACCAAAGACGTTTGTGCTGCAGGTTACAAGTAAGATTTCTACACTTTACGCTACTCATCAGCCATTCAAAAAATAGCTTAAAATTGATCAAATCTATAACCCATCTCAACAGTAGTTTAATTCTGCCATACTGTAGGCTTCAGCATAGATAGCACAGCTCCCTCACTGCGTTATCTTGCTGGCATGTAACAGGACTTCCCTCTCTGTGTATCTCAGAGCTTCATGTCTCTGGTAAGGTTCCAAACGCCAGCCACATTCTATTTATAGCCTAAGTGATACAGTCAGGTGGTGCATAACTCACACTCCACGCCAGCTTCTTCTTGTGCCCACCCAAGTGTATAAAGCTAAACCACTGCTCATGAATTACCCAGTTTTCTAATGTCGAGTTAATCATGTAACATGTGCAGTCGTTTGTGAGTATACTCAGGGGAATAAACGGATGCAAACCACAATAGAAGACATCTCTCCCCAAATAGGTCAGGTTAGCTCGCGTAAAAACAGTTTGTCTCTAATTCTGTAATAGTTTAGAAAAGAAAAAGCAATATATATATAAATACACACTATAGCTGCAGACAAGATGATCACAAGGTAAGAGATTGGGACATTATTCAGTAAATAAATGCTAAATCAAATGATGTGTTCAATATATATAGATTAGCCACAGAATAGTATATTTTAAAATTACATTAGCTGATGAAATATTGAAGAAACAAGTATAAAGTTTAGTTATATTTTCAATAAGGTACTTCAGTACCTATAATGTTGAAACCTAAGTTTCCCTGACCTAATCTCTTCTGCTGAGGCCAATTATAGGAACAAATAAATTGATAGGTGTATATGTGCGCTTCACAGCTAAAGGGTAGAATCTATATATATGTAAAATTATCAGTAATATATACCAAAATTTCATTTAAAACAGTTTGAAACAGAAAATGCCACTTTCTAAATTGCAAAAATAAAATTCACAAGAATTTTATAAATCATAAATGACTGGTCATATTAAACACATACACAAATAAAAAATACATCACTTGCGTTTAAAACACCTTTGTAAACGCAAGTGATGTCTTTTTTTATTTGTGTATGTGTTTAGGATATGACAGGTCATTTATGATTTATAAAATTCTTGTGAATATTAAACTTTCATATGTTTGCAATTTAGAAAGTTAAATTTTCTGTTTTAAACTGTTTTAAATGAAATTTTGATATATATTACTGATAATTTTACATATTTAGGTTCTACCCTTTAGCTGTGAAGTACACATATACACCTATCAATTTATTTATTCTCATTATTTGTTTCCGTTGTTGGAACGGGATAGTATATGTGCAAGGGTTTTTTAAAACTAGCGCAACACTAAACCTTAATACTAGATAACAATTATAGGAACATACACATTGGGCAAACAAGGACTGTGTGGAATATAACAATATTAAAGTAACTATATATAACAAGATTTCGCGTCCCTTTAGTATTGTTTTATTTTACACAGCCACTGTTTGCCCTCTTTATCAGTCTCCAGTTGTCCTCAGCAGAAGGAATTAGATGAGGGAAACCTAGATTTCAACATAGCCCTCTGTTGCTTTATGAGTCAGAGGATTAGGAAAGCCCATAACTTTTCCCTTCAAAGGGGTTAAACTCACAGCTGATGTCCCCTTCAGTGCAACAATGCGCTTCTAATACCTAGCTGAACCCATCTGATGCACCAATGATAAGCAAAGGGGTTATGTATAGCAAACTCCTAAGCAGAAATCAATGCACCACTAGGAGCTAGCTGAACATATCTCAGGAGTCAATGACAAGAGGCATATGTGTAGCCACCAATCAGCAACTTGTTCCCGGTAGTGCATGGTAGCTCCTGAGCCGATCCTATATGCTGTTCAACAAAGAATACCAAGAACAAGGTCATTAATATGAAAAGTCTCTTAAAATAGCAGGCTCTATGTCAGACATAAAAGTTGAATTTTTACTTTTATGAACCTTTGCCTTTATTCAAAATTAAGCAAAGCAGCAATTTGCGCCAAAACACAATAAAGTATCCCTGCTGATCAGCTCTTCGCCTGATGCATAAAATGTTGCAGGAAAATATATTACACACTTTAGGGAGTCATATTGGCTTGCAATGCTATTCAATAAGCAAGCACGCTTGTTTTCTTCACCACCTGCTTACTGGCGAGCAATAGAGGAACGAGAGACAGCAGTACAGGAAAAAAGAGACATTTATTTTTAGTCCATTTAAAGATTTCACCTTTTGTTTGCCCTCAGGCACCACATGACCTGTTACAGAAATACATCACAATACAATAAGGATTACATTGAATATGTGATGCGCCCTTTTGAATATAGTCTTTTACGGGGCTAGATTATGAGTGCAGCGGTATTTTGTTTGAGTGTTAAAGCTGCTAGAAGTAAGTTTTGTGCTTGTATTAAGAGAAGAAGGTAATAACGTTGCACTCTCGCATTTGTAAAGTCTTGATAACAAATAGACTTTGAGAAGTTGTGAATGCAAAAGTGCAAACACGATCGCGGTTATTTAAAAGCACAATGTAAGAAGATAATATTGCATATTTCATGTCTTTATTTACTTTAAACTTGTGCAGAATTAACTTGCACGCAAACAGGGACGAAAACCCGATATTGCTCACGCCTCACTCGTCATATAACCCACAGGCAGGAGGTAGAAGATAAACCGCTAGTTCTGTTGTAACAAGAGGAGCGGGTTTTAGTTGTTTTTTTCTGTAATGTACAAGGAGAAAGCAATAAAAAGGTTTATTGGAGTTATTGTTCAGTAATAAGAATGTATTTATTTTTAGAAAAGGCAACATGTGTTTGCTGTGCAGAAGAGGACAATGGGTGTAACATGTCAGGCAGTCTCCAGATGTTGTCAGATCACAAGCTCATGCTCAGAGATCAGAGGAGGACGCCGTGTCTCTGAAGCAAGAAGGGTATGTGTGTGAGTAAGTACAGAGCTGCGCAGTGCTGCACACACTATCTGTGAGCAATTAGGAAACTAAAAAAAACTTATGATCCAGTGAAATACTATTCACCATGTTGTTATTTTCCTCCTGTATCTGCAGTGGTCTTCAGAATTGTTCTCCTATTTTACCCCCTTACAGTTCTCAGTTAGTAAAGCTCTGCCTCTTCACACTGGGTGTCGCCATCTTGTACTTATTTTTTTTTTACTAATTAAATTGTGCAAAAAACGCAATAATGTAACTCTTCTGCTCTTTATTATGTGAGATAAACTAAAGTGCAAGGTACAGCTGTCAAAAAGCTGGTAACATCACTGATTTGTCAAAGTGCTCTGCGCCTATCACATGATGTAACAATACGCTACAAGATGGTGGCACCAGTATTAAATGCAGCGCTTTACCAACTGAGTTCTGTAATGAGATAAAGTGCACTGCTCCTATCACATGATGTAACAATACACAGCTACAAGATGGTGGCACCAGTATAAAATGCAGCGCTTTACCAACTGAGTTCTGTAATGAGATAAAGTGCATTGCTCCTATCACATGATGTAACAATACACAGATACAAGATGGCGGCACCAGTATAAAATGCAGAGCTTTACCAGCTGGATTCTGTAATTAGATAAAGTGCACTGCTCCTATCACATGATGTAAAAATACGCAGCTACAAGATGGCGGCACCAGTATAAAATGCAGAGCTTTACCAGCTGGTTTCTTTAATTAGATAAAGTGCTCTGCTCCTATCACATGATGTAACAATACACAGCTACAAGATGGCAGCACCAGTATAAAATGCAGAGCTTTACCAGCTGGATTCTGTAATGAGATAAAGTGCTCTGCTCTTATCACATGATGTAACAATACACAGCTACAAGATGGCAGCACCAGTATAAAATACAGAGCTTTACCAGCTGGATTCTGTAATTAGATAAAGTGCTTTGCTCCTATCACATGATGTAACAATACACAGCTACAAGATGGTGGCACTAGTATAAAGTGCAGAGCTTTACCAGCTGGATTCTGTAATGAGATAAAGTGCTCTGCGCCTATCACATGATGTAACAATACACAGCTACAAGATGGCAGCACCCAGTATAAAATGCGGAGCTTTACCAGCTGGATTCTGTAATGAGATAAAGTGCTCTGCTCCTATCACATGATGTAACAATACACAGCTACAAGATGGCGGCACCAGTATAAAATGCAGAGCTTTACCAACTGGATTCTGTAATGAGATAAAGTGCACTGCTCCTATCACATGATGTAACAATACACAGCTACAAGATGGCAGCACCCAGTATAAAATGCGGAGCTTTACCAGCTGGATTCTGTAATGAGATAAAGTGCTCTGCTCCTATCACATGATGTAACAATACACAGCTACAAGATGGCGGCACCAGTATAAAATGCAGAGCTTTACCAACTGGATTCTGTAATGAGATAAAGTGCACTGCTCCTATCACATGATGTAACAATACACAGCTACAAGATGGCGGCACCAGTATAAAATACAGAGCTTTACCAGCTGGATTCTGTAATTAGATAAAGTGCACTGCTCATGTCACATGATGTAACAATACACAGCTACAAGATGGCGGCACCTAGTATAAAATGCAGAGCTTTACCAGCTGGATTCTGTAATTATATAAAGTGCTCTGCTCCTATCACATGATGTAACAATACACAGCTACAAGATGGCGGCACCAGTATAAAATGTAGAGCTTTACCAGCTGGATTCTATAATTAGATAAAGTTCTCTGCTCCTATCACATTATGTAACAATACACAGCTACAAGATGGCGGCACCAGTATAAAATACAGAGCTAAACCAGCTGGATTCTGTAATTAGATAAAGTGCTCTGCTCCTATCACATGATGTAACAATACACAGCTACAAGATGGTGGCACCAGTATAAAATGCAGAGCTTTACCAACTGGATTCTGTAATGAGATAAAGTGCACTGCTCCTATCACATGATGTAACAATACACAGCTACAAGATGGTGGCACCAGTATAAAATGCAGAGCTTTACCAACTGGATTCTGTAATGAGATAAAGTGCACTGCTCCTATCACATGATGTAACAATACACAGCTACAAGATGGCGGCACCAGTATAAAATGCAGAGCTTTACCAACTGGATTCTGTAATGAGATAAAGTGCACTGCTCCTATCACATGATGTAACAATACACAGCTACAAGATGGCGGCACCAGTATAAAATGCATAGCTTTACCAGCTGGATTCTGTAATTAGATAAAGTGCTCTGCTCCTATCACATGATGTAACAATACGCAGCTACAAGATGGCGGCACCAGTATAAAATGCAGAGCTTTACCAGCTGGATTCTGTAATTAGATAAAGTGCTCTGCTCCTATCACATGATGTAACAATACACAGTTACAAGATGGCGGCACCAGTATAAAATACAGAGCTTTACCAGCTGGATTCTGTAATTATATAAAGTGCACTGCTCCTATCACATGATGTAACAATACACCGCTACAAGATGGCAGCACCAGTATAAAATACAGAGCTTTACCAGCTGGATTCTGTAATTACATAAAGTGCTCTGCTCCTATCACATGATGTAACAATACACAGTAACAAGATGGTGGCACCCAGTATAAAATGCAGAGCTTTACCAACTGGATTCTGTAATTAGATAAAGTGCTCTGCTCCTGTCACATGATGTAACAATACACAGCTACAAGATGGCAGCACACAGTATAAAATACAGAGCTTTACCAGCTGGATTCTGTAATTAGATAAAGTGCACTGCTCCTATCACAGGATGTAACAATACACAGCTACAAGATGGGGGCACCAGTATAAAATACAGAGCTTTACCAGCTGGATTCTGTAATTAGATAAAGTGTTCTGCTTCTATCACAGGATGTAACAATACACAGCTACAAGATGGCGGCACCAGTATAAAATGCAGAGATTTACCAGCTGGATTCTGTAATTAGATAAAGTGCTCTGCTCCTATCACAGGATGTAACAATACACAGCTACAAGATGGCAGCACCAGTATAAAATGCACAGCTTTACCAGCTGGATTCTGTAATTAGATAAAGTGCACTGCTCCTATCGCATGATACAACAATACACAGCTACAAGATGGCGGCACCAGTATAAAATGCAGAGCTTTACCAGCTGGATTCTGTAATTAGATAAAGTGCACTGCTCCTATCACATGATGTAACAATACACAGCTACAAGATGGCGGCACCAGTATAAAATACAGAGCTTTACTAACTGGATTCTGTAATTAGATAAAGTGCACTGCTCCTATCACATGATACAACAATGTGCAGCTACAAGATGGTGGCACCCAGTATAAAATGTAGAGCTTTACCAGCTGGATTCTGTAATTAGATAAAGTGCTCTGCTTCTATCACATGATGTAACAATACACAGCTACAAGATGGCAGCACCCAGTATAAAATGCAGAGCTTTACCAGCTGGATTCTGTAATTAGATAAAGTGCACTGCTCCTATCACATGATGTAACAATACACAGCTACAAGATGGTGGCACCAGTATAAAATGCAGAGCTTTACCAGCTGGATTCTGTAATTAGATAAAGTGCACTGCTCCTATCACATGATGTAACAATACACAGCTACAAGATGGCGGCACCAGTATAAAATGCAGAGCTTTACCTGCTGGATTCTGTAATTAGATAAAGTGCTCTGCTCCTATCACAGGATTTAACAATACACAGCTACAAGATGGCGGCACCAGTATAAAATACAGAGCTTTACCAGCTGTATCCTGTAATGAGATAAAGTGTTCTGCTCCTATCACATGATGTAACAATACGCAGCTTCAAGATGTCGGCACCAGTATAAAATACAGAGCTTTACCAGCTGGATTCTGTAATGAGATAAAGTGCACTGCTCCTATCACATGATGTAACAATACACAGCTACAAGATGGCGGCACCAGTATAAAATGCAGAGCTTTACCAGCTGGATTCTGTAATGAGATAAAGTGCACTGCTCCTATCGCATGATACAACAATACACAGCTACAAGATGGCGGCACCAGTATAAAATGCAGAGCTTTACCAGCTGGATTCTGTAATTAGATAAAGTGCACTGCTCCTATCACATGATGTAACAATACACAGCTACAAGATGGCGGCACCAGTATAAAATACAGAGCTTTACTAACTGGATTCTGTAATTAGATAAAGTGCACTGCTCCTATCACATGATACAACAATGTGCAGCTACAAGATGGTGGCACCCAGTATAAAATGTAGAGCTTTACCAGCTGGATTCTGTAATTAGATAAAGTGCTCTGCTTCTATCACATGATGTAACAATACACAGCTACAAGATGGCAGCACCCAGTATAAAATGCAGAGCTTTACCAGCTGGATTCTGTAATTAGATAAAGTGCACTGCTCCTATCACATGATGTAACAATACACAGCTACAAGATGGTGGCACCAGTATAAAATGCAGAGCTTTACCAGCTGGATTCTGTAATTAGATAAAGTGCACTGCTCCTATCACATGATGTAACAATACACAGCTACAAGATGGCGGCACCAGTATAAAATGCAGAGCTTTACCTGCTGGATTCTGTAATTAGATAAAGTGCTCTGCTCCTATCACAGGATTTAACAATACACAGCTACAAGATGGCGGCACCAGTATAAAATACAGAGCTTTACCAGCTGTATCCTGTAATGAGATAAAGTGTTCTGCTCCTATCACATGATGTAACAATACGCAGCTTCAAGATGTCGGCACCAGTATAAAATACAGAGCTTTACCAGCTGGATTCTGTAATGAGATAAAGTGCACTGCTCCTATCACATGATGTAACAATACACAGCTACAAGATGGCGGCACCAGTATAAAATGCAGAGCTTTACCAGCTGGATTCTGTAATGAGATAAAGTGCTCTGCTTCTATCACATGATACAACAATACACAGCTACAAGATGGCGGCACCCAATATAAAATACAGAGCTTTACCAACTGGATTCTGTAATTAGATTATGTGCTCTGCTCCTATCATATGATGTAACAATACACAGCTACAAGATGGCGGCACCAGTATAAAATACAGAGCTTTACCAACTGGATTCTGTAATTAGATTATGTGCTCTGCTCCTATCACATGATGTAACAATACACAGCTACAAGATGGCGGCACCAGTATAAAATACAGAGCTTTACCAACTGGATTCTGTAATGAGATAATGTGCAGTGCTCCTATCACAGGATGTAACAATACACAGCTACAAGATGGCGGCACCAGTATAAAATACAGAGCTTTACCAACTGGATTCTGTAATTAGATTATGTGCTCTGCTCCTATCACATGATGTAACAATACACAGCTACAAGATGGCGGCACCAGTATAAAATACAGAGCTTTACCAACTGGATTCTGTAATTAGATAAAGTGCTCTGCTCCTATCACATGATGCAGCAATATTTGTTTTCCAAATGTTTCTTCTAACAGTTATCACAGTTTTAATGATCACACATTGCCCATGTGTTTGTGTATCGTGTGCATGAGCATCTGCAC
The DNA here is from genome assembly GCF_027579735.1 of Bombina bombina. Classification (NCBI taxonomy): domain Eukaryota; kingdom Metazoa; phylum Chordata; class Amphibia; order Anura; family Bombinatoridae; genus Bombina; species Bombina bombina. The sequence goes on from NC_069506.1 coordinate 16,535,838, forward strand.
CCAACAAAAGCATGAGTCAGTCACATCATGAAAGAAATACATGTTTAAAGCATAGCTAGATATGCTCAAAAGTATAATGCACCACTGGAAGCTAGCTACTGATTAATGGCTGCACATATAGGCCCCTTGTCATTGGCTGGCCTGATGTGATGTTTAGCTAGTTCCCTTGTCCTTGGCTGACCTGATGTGATCTTTAGCTAGTTCTCTTATCATTGGCTGACCTGATGTGATGTTTAGCTAGTTCCGCTGTTATTGGCTGACCTGGTGTGATGTTTAGCTAGTTCCCTTGTTATTGGCTGACCTGATGTGATGTTTAGCTAGTTATCTTGTCATTGGCTGGCCTGATGTGATGTTTAGCTAGTTATCTTGTCATTGTCTAACCTAATGTGATGTTTAGCTAGTTCCCTTGTCATTGGGTGACCTGATGTGATGTTTAGCTAGTTCCCTTATCATTGGCTGAGCTGATGTGATGTTTAATTAGTTCCATTGGCATTGGCTGGCCTGATGTGATGTTTAGCTAGTTCCCTTGTCATTAGCTGACCTGATGTGATGTTTAGCTAGTTCTCTTGTCATTAGCTTACCTGATGTGATGTTTAGCTAGTTTTCTTGTCATTGGCTGGCCTGATGTGATGTTTAGCTAGTTCTCTTGTCATTGGCTGGCCTGATGTGATGTTTAGCTAGTTCTCTTGTCATTGGCTGGTCTGATGTGATGTTTAGCTAGTTCTCTTGTCATTGTCTAACCCTGATGTGATGTTTAGCTATTTCCCTTGTCATTGGCTGGCCTGATGTGATGTTTAGCTAGTTCTCTTGTCATTGGCTGGCCTGACGTGATGTTTAGCTAGTTCCCTTGTCTTCGGCTGTCCTGATGTGATGTTTAGCTAGTTCTCTTGTCATTGGCTGGCCTGACGTGATGTTTAGCTAGTTCCCTTGTCTTCGGCTGTCCTGATGTGATGTTTAGCTAGCTCCCAGTAGCTAGCTCCCAGAAATGCATTGCTGCTCCAAAAGATAAAAAAAAATTAAGCAAATCTGATAATGGAAGTACATTTGAAAGTTGTGAAAGAAACATTTTGGATTCCATGTCCCTTTAACAAGATAGATAATTCTTTTGTGATGATCTTTCAGAGGTAGCAATTTAATGTTTGAGGGAGTTTTCAGCAGAAGCATTTGAGGATTGTGGTGACTGGAAACAAACTGACAATATCAGACAATGTACAGCAAGCGCAAGAGTGTGATGAGAAGCCATAATGTCTAACAAGCTATTACTGAGTATGGTCCAGCTCAAGCAGTAATCACATATTAGCAGTTATCACACATAAATACATAGTATCACATCCTACAACAAATTAGTCTGTGTGCGGAGCCTGCCAGCTCAAGCAGTTATTACATATTAGCAGTTATCACATATTAGCAGATATATCACACATAAATACATAGTATCACATCCTACAACAAATTAGTCTGTGTGCGGAGCCTGCCAGCTCAAGCAGTAATCACATATTAGCAGTTATCACGCATAAATACATAGTATCACATCCTACAACAAATTAGTCTGTGTGTGGAGCCTGCCAGCTCAAGCAGTAATCACATATTAGTAGTTATCACATATTAGCAGTTATATCACATATTAGCAGTTATATCACATATTAGCAGTTATATCACATATTAGTAGTTATATCACATATTAGCAGTTATATCACATATTAGCAGTTATATCACATATTAGCAGTTATATCACATATTAGTAGTTATATCACATATTAGCAGTTATATCACATATTAGTAGTTATCACATATTAGTAGTTATATCACATATTAGTAGTTATCACATATTAGCAGTTATATCACATATTAGCAGTTATATCACATATTAGTAGTTATCACATATTAGCAGTTATATCACATATTAGTAGTTATCACATATTAGCAGTTATATCACATATTAGCAGTTATATCACATATTACTAGTTATATCACATATTAGTAGTTATATCACATATTAGTAGTTATATCACATATTAGTAGTTATCACATATTAGCAGTTATATCACATATTAGTAGTTATCACATATTAGCAGTTATATCACATATTAGCAGTTATATCACATATTAGTAGTTATATCACATATAAGCAGTTATATCACATATTAGCAGTTATCACATATTAGCAGTTATATCACATATTAGCAGTTGTCACATATTAGCAGTTATATCACATATTAGCAGTTGTCACATATTAGCAGTTATATCACATATTAACAGTTATATCACATATTAGCAGTTATATCACATATTAGCAGTTGTCACATATTAGCAGTTTATCACATATTAGCAGTTATCACATATTAGCAGTTATATCACATATTAGCAGTTATATCACATATTAGCAGTTGTCACATATTAGCAGTTATATCACATATTAGCAGTTATATCACATATTAGTAGTTATATCACATATTAGCAGTTATCACATATTAGTAGTTATATCACATATTAGTAGTTATATCACATATTAGTAGTTATATCACATATTAGCAGTTATATCACATATTAGCAGTTATATCACATATTAGCAGTTGTCACATATTAGCAGTTATATCACATATTAGCAGTTATATCACATATTAGTAGTTATATCACATATTAGCAGTTATCACATATTAGTAGTTATATCACATATTAGTAGTTATATCACATATTAGTAGTTATATCACATATTAGCAGTTATCACATATTAGCAGTTATATCACATATTAGTAGTTATATCACATATTAGCAGTTATATCACATATTAGTAGTTATATCACATATTAGCAGTTATCACATATTAGCAGTTATATCACATATTAGCAGTTATATCACATATTAGCAGTTGTCACATATTAGCAGTTATATCACATATTAGCAGTTATATCACATATTAGCAGTTATATCACATATTAGTAGTTATATCACATATTAGCAGTTATCACATATTAGTAGTTATATCACATATTAGTAGTTATATCACATATTAGTAGTTATATCACATATTAGCAGTTATCACATATTAGCAGTTATATCACATATTAGTAGTTATATCACATATTAGCAGTTATATCACATATTAGTAGTTATATCACATATTAGCAGTTATCACATATTAGCAGTTATATCACATATTAGCAGTTATATCACATATTAGCAGTTGTCACATATTAGCAGTTATATCACATATTAGCAGTTATATCACATATTAGCAGTTGTCACATATTAGCAGTTATATCACATATTAGCAGTTGTCACATATTAGCAGTTATATCACATATTAGCAGTTGTCACATATTAGCAGTTATATCACATATTAGCAGTTGTCACATATTAGCAGTTATATCACATATTAGCAGTTATATCACATATTAGCAGTTATATCACATATTAGCAGTTGTCACATATTAGCAGTTATATCACATATTAGCAGTTATATCACATATTAGCAGTTATATCACATATTAGCAGTTGTCACATATTAGCAGTTATATCACATATTAGCAGTTGTCACATATTAGCAGTTATATCACATATTAGTAGTTATATCACATATTAGCAGTTGTCACATATTAGCAGTTGTCACATATTAGCAGTTATCACATATTAGCAGTTGTCACATATTAGCAGTTATATCACATATTAGCAGTTGTTTCACATATTAGCAGTTATATCACATATTAGCAGTTATGTCACATATTAGCAGTTGTCACATATTAGCAGTTGTTTCACATATTAGCAGTTATATCACATATTAGCAGTTATGTCACATATTAGCAGTTATGTCACATATTAGCAGTTATATCACATATTAGCAGTTATGTCACATATTAGCAGTTATATCACATATTAGCAGTTGTCACATATTAGCAGTTGTCACATATTAGCAGCTATCACATATAAATACATAGTATCACATCCTAAAACAAATTAGTCTGTGCGTGGAACCTGCACATTTTTTGCTAAGATTAACATTTAATCCATTTATTTTAATAGGATAAAGGTTAAAATGAAACACATTCTTTCTTGTGTAAAGGAAAATCCCCTCCTGGGAGAATTCATGTTTTAACTGACTGCGCCCACATTAGTTGATTCTAGTGCACACTGCACCACGGAGAGCTTGCAAAAAAGGGGTCAAAGGGACGCACATTAGCTGTTGGAACACACAGAACAATGAAGAGAAAGAGGCCAACATTTTTAACCCCTCAATTTTCATAAAGAGATTAAAAATGTTTTGCTACATCATGTGTTGCAGCACTTTTAGGAAGGCTGGCAGGCAAAGGGTTACAGAATTGCTTGCATGAGATACAGAATATAATAATACAATAGTCTCTAATACACAAGCTGTGGGGTTACTGAACTGCACCGAGAGCAGCAGGATTCAGGGACATCTTCTAGTACAGACACCTAAATACTGCAGGCTCTGTGAGTCACAGAGCAAGTAACTAAAAATAGGTGTCTAGTGAACAAGCTGCTGTTTATATGCACTTACTTCATTCTCTACTGTAACCCTGCACAGCTTGTCCTCTAGTGAAGACCAGAGGGGCTTTTATATACTACATGTAACTAGATGCCGGGAAAAGGCCAATACATTTGGATTAGAATTTTTTTTGCAAAGCACATGTAGCAAAGAATCCTACCACAATTTCCCTGATAGCTTTTACTATGCATGTCACGTGCTGACCATACAGCCATATGCAACATGCAGACATTATACATGTGCATGTGATCTGTAAAGCATATGCTTGTATGCCACATGCACACACCATACATGCCACTGCCAGATCTCTGAGAATGTGCAAGTTGTCAGTACAGGTGACATACAATCATATGCTTTACAGATCACATGCACACTGACAGATTTGAGTGTGCATGTGATCTGTAAAGCATATTCATATATGCCACATGCACACACCATACATGCCACATGCACACACCATATATGCCACTGCCAGATCTCTGAGAATGTGCAAGTTGGCAGTACAGGTGACATACAATCATATGCTTTACAGATCACATGCACACTGACAGATTTGAGTGTGCATGTGATCTATCAAGCAAATTCTTGTATGCCACATGCACACATCATACATGCCACTGCCAGATCTCTGAGAATGTGCAAGTTGTCAGTACAGGTGACATACAATCATATGCTTTACAGATCACATGCACACTGACAGATTTGAGTGTGCATGTGATCTGTAAAGCATATTCATATATGCCACATGCACACACCATACATGCCACATGCACACACCATATATGCCACTGCCATATCTCTGAGAATGTGCAAGTTGTCAGTGTAGTGCATGTTGCATACAAGCATATGCTTTTACAGATCTCATGCACACTAAAATCTGTCAGTGAAACAGTTCCATACATAAACACATATAGCATTTATGCTTGATATGAAGTAGGGATGTTTCAGAATATTTGGTACCAAAGGGTTCAACAAACCCGGGCACAAGTTTGCCACTAATACTTACAATAAGGCACTGGTGCACTGAATGAGAGTCTGATGACTCCCATGAGTATACCCCCAATTGCACCGCCATTCAATCCCAGCTGTGCCTAAAATTTAGCTTGGTGAGGCTGGATACTTTCAAGGTCTCGCAGTTGTAAGATCAACACCAGAACAAAGGGTAGTAGATTCAGTAGTAATTTGTGGAGTCATTTATACACAGAAAGGGTGGTTGATTCATAAAATAAAATTCCATCAGAGGTGGTAATGACAAACACTGTTGGATACTTCAAAATGCCTGGGGTAAGCATTAGGCTATCCTACGTACTAATTAATGCCTTACATAAGCATAATGTTATCATATGTACTAATTAATGCCTGGGATAAGCATAAGTCTGTCATATGTACTAATTTATGCCTGGGATAAGCATAAGGCTATACTACATACTAATTAATGCCTGAGATAAGCATAAGGCTATCCTACCTAATAATTAATGCATTGGATAAGCATACAGCTATACTACATACTAATTATTGCATGGGGTAAGCATAAGGCTAGCCTTCATACTTATTAATGCCAGGGATAAGCATAAGGCTATCCTACATACTAATTAATGCCTGGGATAGACATAAGGCTATCCTACATACTAATTAATGCCTGGGATAGACATAAGGCTACCCTATGTACTAAATAATGCTAGGGATAAGCATTAGGCTATCCTATGTACTAAATAATGCTAGGGATACGCATTATGCTATCCAACATAATAATTAATGCCTGGAATAAGCATAAGGCTATCCTGTGTACTAATTAATGTCTGGGTTAAGCATAAGGCTAACCTGTGTACTAATTAATGCCTGGGATAAGCATAAGGCTATCTTACGTACTAATTAATGCCTCGGATAAACATTAGGCTATCATATGTAGTAATTAATGCCTGGGATAAGCATAAGGCAATCCTACATACTAATTAATGCCTGGGATAAGCATAAGGGTATCCTACGTACTAATTAATTCCTGGGATAAGCATAAGTCTATCTTACGTACTAATTAATGCCTGAGATAAACATAAAGCTATCCTACGAAGTAATTAATGCCTAGGCTAAGCATAAGGCTATCCAATGTACTAAGTAATGCCTGGGATAAGCATACGGCTATCCCACAAACTAATTAATGCCTGGGATAAGCATAAGGCTATCCTACATGCTAATTAATGCCTGGGATAAGCATAAGGCTATCCTACATACTAATTAATGCCTGGAAAAAGCATAAGGCTATCTTATATACTAATTAATGCCTGGGATAAGCATAAGGCTATCCTATGTACTAATCAATGCCTGGGATAAGCATAAGGCTGTCATATATACTAATTAATGCCTGGGATAAGCATAAGGCTATTATACGCACTAATTAATGCCTGGAATAATCATGTCTAGCCTATATACTAATTATTGGCTGGGATAAGCATTAGGCTATCCTACTTACTAATTAATGCCTATGATAAGCATTAGGCTATCCTACGTACTAAATAATGCCTGGGATCAGCATAAGGCTATCCTATGTACTAATTAATGCCTGGGATAAGCATAAGGCTATTCTACTCACTAATTAATGCCTGGAAATAAGCATAAGGCTAGCCTATATACTAATTATTGCCTGGGATAAGCATAAGGCTATCCTACTTATTAATTAATGTCTGTGATAAGCATTAGGCTATCCTACGTACTAATTAATACCTGGGATAAGCATAAGACTATCTTACATACTAATTAATGCCTGGGATAAATATAAGGCTATCCTACATAGTAATTAATGCCTAAGATAAGCATAAGGCAATTCTACATACTAATTAATGCCTGGGATAAGCATAAGGCTATCATACCTACTAATTAATGCCTGGGGTATGCACTAGGCTATCTTACGTACTACTTTATGCCTTGGATAAGCATAATGCTATCTTACATACTAATTAATGCCTTGAGTAAGAATAAGGCTATCCTACAAACTAATTATTGACTGGGATAAGAATAAAGCTCTCCTAAATACAAATTAATGCCTGGGATAAGCATAAGTCTATCTTGTGTACTAATTAATGCCTGGCATAAGCATAAGGCTATCATAAATACTAATGAATGCCTGGGATAAGCATAAGGCTATCCTACATATTAATTAATGCCTGGGATAAGCTTAAGGCTATCCTGTGTACTAATTAATGCCTGGGATAAGAATAAGGCTAGCCTTCATACTTATTAATGTCAGGGATAAGCATAAGGCTATTCTACATACTAAATAATGCCTGGGATAAGCATAAGGCTACCCTATGTACTAAATAATGCTAGGGATACGCATTAGGCTATCCAACATAATAATTAATGCCTGGAATAAGCATAAGGCTATCCTGTGTACTAATTAATGCCTGGGATAAGCATAAGGCTAGCCTTCATACTTATTAATGCCAGGGATAAGCATAAGGCTATCCTACGTACTAATTAATGCCTTGGATAAGCACTAGGCTATCTTACATACTACTTTATGCCTTGTATAAGCATAATGTTATCTTACATACTAATTAATGCCTGGGGTAAGCATAAGGCTATCCTACGAACTAATTATTGACTGGGATAAGCATAAGGCTAGCCTTCATACTTATTAATGCCAGGGATAAGCATAAGGCTATCCTACATACTAATTATTGCCTGGGGTAAGCATAAGGCTAGCCTTCATACTTATTAATACCAGGGATAAGCATAAGGCTATCCTACATACTAATTAATGCCTGGGATAGACATAAGGCTACCCTATGTACTAAATAATGCTAGGGATAAGCATTAGGCTATCCTATGTACTAAATAATGCTAGGGATACGCATTATTCTATCCAACATAATAATTAATGCCTGGAATAAGCATAAGGCTATCCTGTGTACTAATTAATGTCTGGGTTAAGCATAAGGCTAACCTGTGTACTAATTAATGCCTGGGATAAGCATAAGGCTATCTTACGTACTAATTAATGCCTGGGATAAACATTAGGCTATCATATGTAGTAATTAATGCCTGGGATAAGCATAAGGCAATCCTACATACTAATTAATGCCTTTGATAAGCATAAGGGTATCCTACGTACTAATTAATTCCTGGGATAAGCATAAGTCTATCTTACATACTAATTAATGCCTGAGATAAACATAAAGCTATCCTATGAAGTAATTAATGCCTAGGCTAAGCATAAGGCTATCCAATGTACTAAGTAATGCCTGGGATAAGCATACGGCTATCCCACAAACTAATTAATGCCTGGGATAAGCATAAGGCTATCCTACGTGCTAATTAATGCCTTGGATAAGCATAAGGCTATCCTACATACTAATTAATGCCTGGAAAAAGTATAAGGCTATCTTATATACTAATTAATGCCTGGGATAAGCATATGGCTATCCTACATACTAATCAATGCCTGGGATAAGCATAAGGCTGTCGTATATACTAATTAATGCCTGGGATAAGCATAAGGCTATTCTAGGCACTAATTAATGCCTGGAATAATCATGTCTAGCCTATATACTAATTATTGGCTGGGATAAGCATTAGGCTATCCTACTTACTAATTAATGCCTATGATAAGCATTAGGCTACCCTACATACTAAATAATGCCTGGGATAAGCATAAGGCTATCCCACAAACTAATTAATGCCTGGGATAAGCATAAGGCTATCCTATGTGCTAATTAATGCCTTGAATAAGCATAAGGCTATCCTACATACTAATTAATGCCTGGAAAAAGCATAAGGCTATCTTATATACTAATTAATGCCTGGGATAAGCATATGGCTGTCCTACATACTAATCAATGCCTGGGATAAGAATAAGGCTGTCATATATACTAATTAATGCCTGGGATAAGCATAAGGCTATTCTACGCACTAATTAATGCCTGGAATAATCATGTCTAGCCTATATACTAATTATTGGCTGGGATAATCATTAGACTATCCTACTTACTAATTAATGCCTATGCTAAGCATTAGGCTATCCTACGTACTAAATAATGCCTGGGATAAGCATAAGGCTATCCTATGTACTAATTAATGCCTGGGATAAGCATAAGGCTATTTTACCCACTAATTAATGCCTGGAATAAGCATAAGGCTAGCCTATGTACTAATTATTGCCTGGGATAAGCATAAGGCTATCCTACTTACTAATTAATGCCTGTAATAAGCATTAGGCTATCCTACGTACTAATTAATGCCTGAGATAAGCATAAGACTATCTTACATATTAATTAATGCCTGGGATAAACATAAGGCTATCATACATAGTAATTAATGCCTGAGCTAAGCATAAGGCTATCCCACATACTAAGTAATGCCTGGGATAAGCATAAGGCTATCCCACATACTAATTAATGCCTGGGATACGCATAAGGCTATCCTACATACTAATTAGTGCCTCGGATAAGCATAAGGCTATCCTACCTACTAATTAATGCCTGGAATAAGCATAAGGCTATCCTATATAATAATTAATGCCTAGGATAAGCATAAGGCTATCCTACATACTAATTAATGCCTGGGATAAGCATAAGGCAACTCTACATACTAATTAATGCCTGGGATAAGTATAAGGTTATCTTACATACTAATTAATGCCTGGGCTAAGCATAAGGCTATCCTACGTACTAAGTAATGCCTGGGATAAGCATAAGGCTATCCCACATATTAATTAATTCCTGGGATAAGCATAAGGCTATCCTATGAACTAATTAGTGCCTCAGATAAGCATAAGGCTATCCTACCTACTAATTAATGCCTGGAATAAGCATAAGGCTATCCTATATAAAAATTAATGCCTAGGATAAGCATAAGGCTATCCTACATACTAATTTATGCCTGGGATAAGCATAAGGCTATTTTAAATACTTATTAATGCCTGGGATAAGCATAAGGCTATTCTACGCACTAATTAATGCCTGGGATAAGCATAAGGCTATTCTAAGTACTAATTAATGCCTGGGCTAAGTATAAAGCTATCCTACACACTAATTAATGCCTGGTATAAGCATAAGGCTATGCTACTACTAATGAATGCCTTGAATAAGCATTAGGTTATCCTAATTCCTAATTAATGCCTGGGATAAGCATAAGGCTATGCTACTACTAATGAATGCCTTGAATAAGCATTAGGTTATCCTAATTCCTAATTAATGCCTGGGATAAGTATAAGGCTATCATTTATACTAATTAATGCCTGGGGTAAGCATAAGGCAATTCTACATACTAATTAATGCCTGGGATAAGTATAAGGCTATCTTACATACTAATTAATGCCTGGGCTAAGCATAAGGCTATCCTACGTACTAAGTAATGCCTGGAATAGGCATTAGGCTATCCCACATACTAATTAATGCCTGGGATAAGCATAAGGCTATCCTACGTACTAATTAGTGCCTCGGATAAGCATAAGGCTATCCTACCTACTAATTAATGCCTGAAATAAGCATAAGGCTATCCTATATACTAATTAATGCCTGGGCTAAGCATAAGGCTATCCTACGTACTAAGTAATGCCTGGAATAGGCATTAGGCTATCCCACATACTAATTAATGCCTGGGATAAGCATAAGGCTATCCTACGTACTAATTAGTGCCTCGGATAAGCATAAGGCTATCCTACCTACTAATTAATGCCTGAAATAAGCATAAGGCTATCCTATATAATAATTAATGTCTAGGATAAGCATAAGGCTATCCTACATACTAATTAATGCCTGGGATAAGCATAAGGCTATCTTACATACTTATTAATGCCTGGGATAAGCATAAGGTTATTCTACACACTAATTAATGTCTGGAATAAGCATAAGGCTAGCGTATATATTAATTAATATCTGGGATAAGCATTAGGCTATCCTACTTACTAAATAATGCCTGGGATAAGCATAAGGCTATGTTACGTACTAATTAATGCCTGGGGTAAGTATAAAGATATCCTATGCACTAATTAATGTCTGGTATAAGCATAAGGCTATGCTACTACTAATGAATGCCTTGAATAAGCATTAGGTTATCCTAATTCCTAATTAATGCCTGGGATAAGCATAAGGCTATCATATATACTAATTAATGCCTGGGGTAAGCATAAGGCTATCCTACATACTAATTAATGCCTGTAATAAGCATTAATCTATCCTACGTACTAATTAATGCCTGAGATAAGCATAAGACTATCTTACATATTAATTAATGCCTGGGATAAACATAAGGCTATCATACATAGTAATTAATGCCTGGGCTAAGCATAAGGCTATCCCACATACTAAGTAATGCCTGGGATAAGCATAAGGCTATCCCACATACTAATTAATGCCTGGGATAAGCATAAGGCTATCCTACATACTAATTAGTGCCTCGGATAAGCATAAGGCTGTCCTACCTACTAATTAATGCCTGGAATAAGCATAAGGCTATCCTATATAATAATTAATGCCTAGGATAAGCATAAGGCTATCCTACATACTAATTAATGCCTGGGATAAGCATAAGGCAACTCTACATACTAATTAATGCCTGGGATAAGTATAAGGTTATCTTACATACTAATTAATGCCTGGGCTAAGCATAAGGCTATCCTACGTACTAAGTAATGCCTGGGATAAGCATAAGGCTATCCCACATATTAATTAATTCCTGGGATAAGCATAAGGCTATCCTATGAACTAATTAGTGCCTCGGATAAGCATAAGGCTATCCTACCTACTAATTAATGCCTGGAATAAGCATAAGGCTATCCTATATAATAATTAATGCCTAGGATAAGCATAAGGCTATCCTACATACTAATTAATGCCTGGGATAAGCATAAGGCTATTTTAAATACTTATTAATGCCTGGGATAGGCATAAGGCTATTCTACGCACTAATTAATGCCTGGAATAAGCATAAGGCTAGCGTATATATTAATTAATACCTGGGATAAGCATTAGGCTATCCTACTTACTAAATATTGCCTGGGATAAGCATAAGGCTATTCTAAGTACTAATTAATGCCTGGGCTAAGTATAAAGCTATCCTACACACTAATTAATGCCTGGTATAAGCATAAGGCTATGCTACTATTAATGAATGCCTTGAATAAGCATTAGGTTATCCTAATTCCTAATTAATGCCTGGGATAAGTATAAGGCTATCATTTATACTAATTAATGCCTGGGGTAAGCATAAGGCAATTCTACATACTAATTAATGCCTGGGATAAGTATAAGGCTATCTTACATACTAATTAATGCCTGGGCTAAGCATAAGGCTATCCTACGTACTAAGTAATGCCTGGAATAGGCATAAGGCTATCCCACATACTAATTAATGCCTGGGATAAGCATAAGGCTATCCTACGTACTAATTAGTGCCTCGGATAAGCATAAGGCTATCCTACCTACTAATTAATGCCTGAAATAAGCATAAGGCTATCCTATATAATAATTAATGCCTAGGATAAGCATAAGGCTATCCTACATACTAATTAATGCCTGGGATAAGCATAAGGCTATCTTACATACTTATTAATGCCTGGGATAAGCATAAGGTTATTCTACACACTAATTAATGTCTGGAATAAGCATAAGGCTAGCGTATATATTAATTAATATCTGGGATAAGCATTAGGCTATCCTACTTACTAAATAATGCCTGGGATAAGCATAAGGCTATGCTACGTACTAATTAATGCCTGGGGTAAGTATAAAGCTATCCTATGCACTAATTAATGTCTGGTATAAGCATAAGGCTATGCTACTACTAATGAATGCCTTGAATAAGCATTAGGTTATCCTAATTCCTAATTAATGCCTGGGATAAGCATAAGGCTATCATATATACTAATTAATGCCTGGGGTAATCATAAGGCTATCCTACATATTAATTAATGCCTTGGATAAGCACTAGGCTATCTTACGTATTACTTTATGCCTTGGATAAGCATAATGTTATCTTACATACTAATTAATGCCTGGGGTAAGCATTAGGCTATCCTACGAACTAATTATTGACTGGGATAAGCATAAAGCTCTCCTACATACTATTTAATGTCTGCGAAAAGCATAAGTCTATCCTGTGTATTAATTAATGCCTGGCATATGCATAAGGATATCATACAAACTAATTAATGCCTGGGATAAGCATAAGGCTATCCTACATATTAATTAATGCCTGCGATAAGCTTATGGCTATCCTGTGTACTAATTAATGCCTTGGATAAGCATAAGGCTAGCCTTCATACTTATTAATGCCAGGGATAAGCATAAGGCTACCTTATGTACTAAATAATGCTAGGGATAAGCATTAGGCTATACTACATACTAATTAATGTCTGGGATAAGCATAAGGCGATCCTATGTACTAAATAATGATAGGGATACACATTAGGCTATCCAACATAATAATTAATGCCTGGAATAAGCATAAGGCTATCCTGTGTACTAATTATTGGCTGGGACTATCTTACGTACTAATTAATGCCTGGGATAAACATAAAGCTAGCCTATATACTAATTAATGCCTATGATAAGCATTAGGATATCCTACGTACTAAATAATGCCTGGGATAAGCATAAGGTTATCCTACGTACTAATTAATGCCTGGGATAAGCATAAGGCTATTCTACTCACTAATTAATGCCTGGAATAAGCATAAGGCTGGCCTATATACTAATTATTGCCTGGGTTAAGCATAAGGCTATCCTACTTATTAATTAATGTCTGTTATAAGCATTAGGCTATCCTACGTACTAATTAATACCTGGGATAAGCATAAGACTATCTTACATACTAATTAATGCCTGGGATAAATATAAGGCTATCCTACAGAGTAATTAATGCCTAAGATAAGCATAAGGCAATTCTACATACTAATTAATGCCTGGGATAAGCATAAGGCTACCCTATGTACTAATTAATGCATTCGATAAGCATAAGACTATCTTATGTACTAATTAATGCCTGGGATAAACATAAAGCTATCCTACATAGTAATTAATGCCAGGGATAAGTATAAGGCTATCCTACATACTAATTAATGCCTGGGATAAGCATAAGGCTATCATGCATACTAAATAATGTCTGTGCTAGGCATAATGCTATCCTACGTACTAAGTAATGCCTGGGATAAGCATAAGGCTATCCCACATACTAATTAATGCCTGGAATAAGCATAAGACTATCCTACATACTAATTAATGCCTCGGATAAGCATAAGGCTATCCTACATACTAATTAATGCCTGGGATAAACATAAGGCCATCTCACCTATCTCTTTCACGCTCTTCCCATTCCCATACCCAAATCCTTAATTGGAAAGTTCCAAACGACATGTAATAAATTTGTTTGGAGAGGCAAGCATCCCAGGGTGGCCACGAGAATTATGCAGCAACCACTTGTAAGTGGGGGTGCTGGCGCCCCCAACTTAGCTTACTACCATGAAGCTTCAAGGCTAGCTCACATTCTCGCCTGGAATGACAAAACCTCTCAGAGCAAATGGAAGGCACTGGAACAGGCAACCTTGCCTAACCCACTCCTACTGACAGATCTTATTTGGTTACCCAAGCACGTTAGACGCCAGTATAAAATTCAAAACATAGTTATACTATACGCGCTTCGTTTCTGGGACAGAGTGCATTCTCTACCCCAGATTGCACCCCACCCATCGCCCATTCATTCTTTCTCAGGCTTACTTCTGGCTCTCAAGGATTCTCATCCGGCCCTCTGGAGAGACTGCGGTATACAGTGTGTTGCGGATCTTTTTCCTGATGGGCGATTACTTTCGCTGACACAGTTTAATACTACATACGACCCACCACAGCTATTACAGTTCGAATTCTGGAGAGTTTGCAGCTTCCTGAAAGCGTGGGGATTCCTTAATGGCACACTACGGGAACCTACGGCCTGGGAGAAGAGATGGTTAATAGGTGTCAGGACCCCGCACGCGCTCTCAATCTCCTATAGAGACATGTTGAATCCCCCAACATATTATAAGTCAGCTTATATTATTGCTTGGGAGAGGTCCCTTCATTTTAGTGCGGGGCAAGAAGAGTGGTCCAGGGCCATATCGCTCACTAAGCAGGCTCTACACTGTGTTACACTGCTCGAACTCTACATTAAAATATGTACTCAGTGGCACCTCACCCCCCTCAGGCTATTCAAAATCTCCCCTGTAAACTCCCCCCTTTGTTGGAGGGGGTGTGGTTCAGTAGGGACATCTGTTCACATATGGTGGGAGTGCCCTGCATTAAAACCTTTCTGGCACGAGATTATACACAGACTGGGGATTTTAGATCCCTCCATAGGGGATTCCCCGCAAACTATGCTATTTCACCTTCACATCAAGACTCCGTCAGGCCCTGGGGATCTCCTCAGCATATATTTGCTTATGGCAGCTAAACTGTCGATAGCCAGGCTATGGAAGCAAAAAACCCCACCTACATGGAGAGAAGTAACTAAAACTATGGCATATCTCGAGTTTATGGAGCTCCCGATTTTCACCCAGGATAACAAAATCCTTTTGCATTCTCTGATTTGGGAAAAGTGGAGGCTGCTTACATAGTGGAACACTTTACACTGCTCCCTGTCTTCTGTTTCCCTACAGATATAGTGTAGGCTCTGTCCCCCGTACCTTCCCCTTGCCCTACCCTCTTGATCTTTCCCCACTTTGTTTACTCTTTACTCTCCTCCCCTTCCCCCCTTTTTTTTTTTTTTCTCTTCTCCAGGTATCCAACCATCATTGGAACTAATCATTGTTTTCTTCTTTCTTCTGCAAAAATGTGGTTAAAATGTTGTTAACACGGTTATTCCAGTATATATCTTGTTGTTTATTATAACAATACTTCACTCTTCTTTTTTTCCCACAGCTTAAGTTTATGGACTAATTTATCACTACTCAGTATCTCCGAGCCCCTAGCCCTGATGTCATGCACATGTTTACAGTTTTCTGTATTATCTGGTTACAGGGAAAATTTTATGTATTCATGTTTTTGCTGTTATGTCCATTCCCTAATAAAAAAAAGATTTTAAAAAAATAAAATAACATAAGGCCATCTTATATACTAGTTAATGCCTAGGATAAGCATAAGCCTATCCTTCATACTAATTAATGCCTGGGATAAATATAAGGCCATCTTATATACGAATTAATGCCTGTAATAAGCATAAGACTAGCGTATATTTTAATTAATGCCTGGGATAAGCATAAGGCTATGCTACGTACTAATGAATGCCTAGGATAAGCATAAGCCTATCCTAGATACTAATTAATGGCTGGGATAAGCATAAGGCTATTCTATGCAATAATTAATGCCTGTGGTAAGTATAAAGCTATCCTACACACTAATTAATGCCTGGTATAAGCATAAGGCTATGCTACTACTAATGAATTTAGCAAACAATTGGGATTGAAGATCCCTGAAAGAATAATGCTCTGATAGCACTCTATGCCCAGACTTTTTGAGTAGAGGCAAAAAAAGAATTTAAAATTTAACTTTTATTGTTTAATTAAAACATGGGTGAACACACACATTTAAAATTGTTCCTCTAACCTTGGTAGCTATATCATGTGAGATCTATTGTTGATCAGTATGGCCTTGTAACCATTATTTATTATCTAGTCTCACTATATAACTGGTACTATTAATCTGGGTTGTTCTGTACCGTGGTAAGTGTGATTGTATTGTACTACTAATAATTTATTGTTACATTAATCACACTTTACCTGGAGAGTCAAATTGAAATATTTAAATTTCTTGGCCTCAAGGGCACTGGTACTACTAAGTGGATATATGTACTCTTCTTGTCATAATAATTCTAACCAACGCCACTTAATACCAAACACTGTGTGGTGTGCTTACACTCATAAGTATTTTCTTACTGAAAAAATGTACCATTGACCAATTACTGAATATACTTCGTACAGTGAATGTGTCTGTCATGTATAAATAAAGCTTGTATTCAACCTGGGGTCATTATTGATTCATTAAATATGTACACTTATTACTGATATTGTTTAGTAACCTGTAGTCCTGCACCAAGTGGTCACAATTATCGTTGGTTGTCACAAGCTCCTGTATATTTTATTCTAGCATATAATTGCTTGTGATTTATATACGCTCATGCCTCCGGTATTTGTTACCATTACTTAAATTTTTAACCACTTGTAACATATGCGGCTAAATTTACTATGCGCTCATTAGGTATGCGCACCGTTCAATTTTTATATTATTGTATTATTGTAATTCTAGCTCGTTATTAGACAGGTGTATTCATTAGGTGCACCCCCTCTGCCACTCTCTGCACCCTCCTCCCAACCACCGAGAGTGAAGTGGCTTCCCTTTTGTCTTCCTCACACCTCACTACCTGCCCACTTGACCCTATTCCTTCACATCTAATTCCTCCTCTGTCTACCACCCTCACTCCGGCTCTTACTCACATATTTAACCTATCCCTTTCTACCGGCTCATTCCCTGCCTCCTTCAAACATGCGAAGGTCACCCCCATCCTCAAAAAACCCTCCCTCGACCCTAACTCCCCTGCAAACTACCGCCCCATATCACTGCTCCCACTAGCTTCAAAACTCCTCGAAAAACTAGTTTTCAATCGCCTAACCCACTTCCTGTCATCCAACTCATTGCTTGACCCCCTGCAATCTGGCTTCCGTCCCCAACACTCAACTGAAACTGCTCTCACCAAGGTTACTAACGATCTCCTTTCTGCTAAAAACAAAGGCTACTACTCTATACTCATCTTACTTGACCTATCTGCTGCCTTTGACACTGTTGACCATCCCCTTCTCCTACAGTCTCTCAGTTCTCTTGGTCTCTGTGACACTGCCCTCTCCTGGATTCACTCTTATCTCTCTAACAGATCCTTCTCAGTCTCTTTTGCTGGTGACTCCTCCTCTCTATTGCCCCTGTCTGTTGGAGTACCTCAAGGCTCTGTCCTGGGTCCTCTACTCTTCTCTATTTACACTTCTTCACTGGGTAAACTTGTCAACAGCTATGGCTTCAGCTATCACCTCTATGCTGATGATACCCAGATCTACCTTTCCACCCCTGCACTCTCTCCTTCTGTCAACTCTCACATCAGCGACTGCTTATCTGGCATTTCTTCCTGGATTGCCTCTCACCACCTAAAAATAAATATGTCCAAGACCGAACTACTTCTAATTCCCCCCTCTAGCTCCACTCCCGTCTCTAATTTCTCTATCACTGTCGGCGGCACCACTATCTCCCCATCACCCCAAGTCCGCTGCCTCGGAGTCACGCTTGACTCAAATCTGTCCTTCATTCCCCACATCCAACTGCTCTCTTCATCCTGCCGCAACCACCTACGCAATATCTCCAAAATTCGCCCGTTTCTGAGTGCTGAAACTACCAAACAGCTCATCCACTCCCTGGTAATTTCCCGACTTGACTACTGTAACAACTTACTAACTGGCCTCCCTCTCTCCCGCCTCTCTCCCTTCCAATCCGTCCTAAATGCATCCGCCAGACTAATCCACCTCTCTCAACGCTCTGTTTCTGCTGCGCCTCTCTGTGAGTCCCTTCACTGGCTCCCCATTCACAACAGAGTTAAATTCAAAATTCTCACCCTGACCTACAAAGCCCTCACCAATGCTGCCCCACCCTACCTGTCCTCACTCATCAACAAATATACTCCTGCCCGTCCCCTAAGATCCAACAACGACCTGCTTCTTGCATCCTCTACCATCACCTCCTCTCATTCTAGACTACAGGACTTCTCTCGTGCGGCACCAACCCTCTGGAACGCACTTCCTCGAGATGTCAGACTTGCCCCTAACCTCTCCTCCTTTAAACGTTCCCTAAAGACCTTTCTGTTCAGGGAAGCTTATCACCCGACTTATTAACAAACTAACCAACTAACTAACAGTTGCCCTCTATCTCCTCACTAATATCAGTCTCACCTCTGCAGTCCCCACCTCCTGTTTCCAATCCTCCTACCCATCTAGATTGTAAGTTCCCACGGGAACAGGGCCCTCAACTCCCCCTGTATTTGTCTGTAAAATTTTGTGTCTTATCGTATTGTTTCTCCACTGTACTGTTATCCTTGTACCCATGGGCAGCTCTGCGGAATCTGTTGGCGCTTTATAAATAAAGAATAATAATAAATAATAATAATAATATCAGTTTAGGTGCTAAAACCAAACTGTAAACTGTAAAATTATTTGAACAGTATCGATAGCTGTTATCACTGTGTATAAATCCTATTATGCAATATCATCAATTCTGACCATTGATTTTGACAGGCAATATGTATTGCTAAATGCTTTGTTCTTGTATCCACAAGTTAATCTATACTATTCTTGCGATATGAACATTGTTCCTTCCTTTATATCATAGCCGTTAATCGCTAATTTGTTATAGTTGTGCTTACAATATAGTTTGTTACATCTGCCATGTCATGCACTCAATTCATACACGCATCATTCGTTTTTCTTTCATCCTGAAGTAAAAAATGTATATACAGATATATGTATTTCAGTAAGCATATGTGATTGAGTGCTTTGGACTCTTATGATTCCACTGTTTGGATTATAAATAATAACTTTGATCGAATTTATCGATCTCTTTTATACACAGTTTGTTGATCTGAGTATTTATTTAGGGCTAAAAGATATATATATATGTATCTATAGTATGTAATTCTATAGTCAAATCTTTAACTCGCCCCAATTATATATAAACATTACTGTGCATAATCGCTATAATCTAAGCACTGGTTTGACAGGCTGAGTGTTATTACCTAGCCCCTATATCCACATATGACTCTCCACTATTATTCGGCGTAGCCATCAACCATTAGTTAAATACTACTGTTAGATACACATTAGCTAGGTTAGAGTTTTTTAAAATACATAACAATTGCGGGACCCCATTGTCCCACACAACCCCCCTGACACGTTTCGCCTGTTTAGGCTTTATCAAAGCTGCATATGTTACAAGAGGTTAAAAATTTAAGTAATGGTAACAAATACCGGAGGCATGAGCGTATATAAATCACAAGCAATTATATGCTAGAATAAAATATACAGGAGCTCGTGACAACCAACGATAATTGTGACCACTTGGTGCAGGACTACAGGTTACTAAACAATATCAGTAATAAGTGTACATAATTAATGAAGCAATAATGACCCCAGGTTGAATACAAGCTTTATTTATACATGACAGACACATTCACTGTACGAAGTATATTCAGTAATTGGTCAATGGTACATTTTTTCAGTAAGAAAATACTTATGAGTGTAAGCACACCACACAGTGTTTGGTATTAAGTGGCGTTGGTTAGAATTATTATGACAAGAAGAGTACATATATCCACTTAGTAGTACCAGTGCCCTTGAGGCCAAGAAATTTAAATATTTCAATTTGACTCTCCAGGTAAAGTGTGATTAATGTAACAATAAATTATTAGTAGTACAATACAATCACACTTACCACGGTACAGAACAACCCAGATTAATAGTACCAGTTATATAGTGAGACTAGATAATAAATAATGGTTACAAGGCCATACTGATCAACAATAGATCTCACATGATATAGCTACCAAGGTTAGAGGAACAATTTTAAATGTGTGTGTTCACCCATGTTTTAATTAAACAATAAAAGTTAAATTTTAAATTCTTTTTTTGCCTCTACTCAAAAAGTCTGGGCATAGAGTGCTATCAGAGCATTATTCTTTCAGGGATCTTCAATCCCAATTGTTTGCTAAATTCATGTAAATTAATGCTAGCACCACTTCTCACATGAATGAATATGCAGAGATACTGACACAAAGAGTATCCAGAAAAATTTAAATAGGTGAGAAGTTTGCCTCAATAGTGCCCTTGTTATTTTGTGTGGGTAATATACTACTAATGAATGCCTGGGATGAGCATAAGGCTATTCTACGTACAAATTAATGCCTGGGATAAGCATAAGGCTATCCTTATAGATAGATAGGATTGGATGATAGATAGATAGGATTGGATGATAGGCGATAGATAGCGATAGATATAGAGATAGATAGAGATAGATAGATAGATAGATAGATAGAAATAGATAGATAGAAATAGATAGATAGATAGATAGATAGATAGATAGATATGATTAGATAGATAGATATGAGTGGATAATACTGTAGATAGATAGATAGGATTGGATGATAGGTGATATATAGAGATAGATAGACATTATAGATAGATAGATAGATAGATAGATAGATAGATAGATAGATAGATAGATAGATAGATATGATTAGATAAATAGATATGATTAGATAGAAAGATATGATTAGATAGATAGATAGATAGATAGATAGATAGATAGAGATAGATTATAGATAGATAGATAATATTGCTATATGTATATACATGTTTATCAATGCATTTTTATTTTTTCTTATACATATTTGGTATCAGTAAGCAAAATAGAGCATTGTATATAAATGCATGTCTGTCTATCTATCTTCAATCAGTCTGTCTGTCTGTCTCTATCGTAAATAAATAAGGCACACAAAATTGAACCATTAAAGGGCCACTCAAGTCAAAATTAAACTTTCATGATTTAGATAGAGCAGCAATTTAAACAACTTTCCAATTTATTTCGATTAACAAAATGTACCCAGTCTTTTATATTTACACTTTTTGAGTCTCCAGCTCCTACTGAGCATGTGCAACGTATATGCATTTGTGATTGGCTGATTGCTGTCACATGGTATGTGTATGCATTTGTGATTGGCTGATGGCTGTCACATGGTACAGGGGGAGTGAAAAAAGACATAACTTTTAAAATTGTCAGAAAAAAAATCTACTACTCATTTGAAGTTCAGACTAAATGCTATTGCATTGTCTTGTTATCTTGCATTTGTTGATTATGCAAATCTACTGTGTTAACTGGTCCTTTAAACATAAAATGAACATCTTCAAGATCAAAGAAAACATAGTTTTCAGTATCTACAAAGATGCTCACTGTAAATGTAAATAAATATCTGTAAAGTGCGCTTGACCTCTGGGGTGGAAAACACAAGTCTTTGATCCCACTGCACTCAGGAGTAACCTCTTAATCTTATCTTTGTTGACTAAATACAGATAAGGAGAGAAGGTGTCTTATTTGTCTGTCACATATACACTAAGGAAGCTTATGTACTTAGCAGAACTTCACACATTAGAGTCTGTCTATCTGCTAAAATGCATTATATAACATTAAAGTGCAAAAATGTAGTTATAATTATTGTAGAGCTTTTTGTTTATTGTACTGTTGCTAGTAAAGGAATTAAACACATAGTTAAAGTGAGTTTCAGAGTAGTAATGCACTACTGGGAGCTAGCTGAATGAATTAGTGTGATCCAAACAAGAGACATATGTGTGTAGCCACCTATCACTAGCTAGCTCCCAGAAGTGCATTTCTGTTCCTGAGCCTGCATAGATATGCTTTTCAACAATGTATAGCAAGAAAACAAAGACAATTTAATAATAGAGGTCAAGTGAAAAGGGTCTTAAAATTGCATGGACTTTCTGAACCGTGAAATTGAGAGCAGCACTCTCTGGCACTCAAGGGGTTAATTGTTGCACCCTCTTCTGCTGGAATGGAAGGAGTTACTTGGGTTTGCAACGTAGTGTTTGCCCGGTAAAGTGCAGCCAATCCTCCTTTGTAGCATCTTTAACCCTTTTGGATCTGGTTGAAGGAACACAAAGAGCAGTGTATGTTTTATTTCTGCTGATGAGTTGTTTCGGACACAAGAAAAGGTCGTGAGAGGGAGAGCAATTTGGCTCTGGGCCTAGATTGACCCTATCAGAGCAGAACATGGTCGCTAACAAAGACCACTTTATGTTCTAGAAGAACAGCAAAGGAAAAAGAGGGAATAGACTGCAAAAATCCTAATTAACCTCTTTAATGCTTTTTAACCGGTCCATTTCAGCGCTTAATGAGTTAATACATTCTTTAGGCATATTTCTGATTTATAATTAATTCTAGGTTCTCTTTCTGTGGTTTCTGCATATTCTGCTTTAAAACCTATTGTTGTTATTGCTAGTGTGTTACCAAATTATAGAGGTTCCCATTTATGTGACCCCTTTACCTAAGAGCTATTCTATAATTCCCGGGGGTCAGGTGCACTTATATTCAGTCATTCATTTAACTTTTTTCAAACAATGGGCTACATTACAAGTGGAGCGCTATATATCGTTTTCATGGAAGATTATGTGGTATATTACAAGTTAACCGCATTTTTCATGAGAGCGCGCTTCCATAGGCTCTGTGACGGCATCAGAACATTATCAGCAGCGAAGGAGATAAGTCGTGCAGAAATGGCAGCAATCAAATATAAATGTATATGCTAATATACATATATATTGTGGTTGTTGTGGTATAGAGGCGCAGGTGTTTTCTTATTCGATGTTCCAGAGTTGCCTGAGAATGAAAGGGCTTTATTTCTATGTGTGTAGATCAACACCACATAATTGATGCAGTATACCTACTCTGAAAAAGTTCAGAGTCCGGCTTCCTCTTATGAGTTAATCTGTGTGATATGTTGAGATTAAAGATTTCCCAAATCCAATGTGGCTGTGAATACAAAATAACGTACTCAAAATACGGTGTGATACTGATATAAAATGTGCAGTATACTTACTCCGATAAAATTGGAATCCGGCTCCTTGTGCAGCACTCCCGCTGGTATGGTAGAAAGAATCCAAAGGACAGCAAACAAAATTTGTATAAAATACAAATTTATTTAAAACAAAGCTCATAATAAAAAGCTCTACGCGTTTCAACGATATTACGTCTTTCTCAAGAGCAGTAAAATAATGATGGAATGATAGCGAAAGTGAAATTAATACTTTTGTTTCTCATTTAAATAACAATAACATGAACATAATTTTGACACCTGAAACCAACAAAACAGAAATTACTTTTTTAGATTTGACTATATACATATTAGAGGTAATATACATACTAAAACTTATTTTAAAAAATGTGACACAAACACATACATTAGGAAAGACAGCGACCACCATCCAACATGGTTGAAAACAGTCCCCAAAGGGCAATTTCTCCGAATGAGAAGAAATTGTGACACTATAACTGACTTTAATACTCAATCGAAAATCATTAAAGAGAGATTTGAAGAAAAGGGATACGAAAGCTACCTATTAGAAAAGGACAGGATAGAAGTAGGTAACAGAGATACAACAACATTAATCTCAAACACTACTAAACAAAAACAAGAGCTTTTTAAGACACAGTTTCCAAGATTCACTACCACTTTTAATTGTGGCCAAAAGCAGATAAAACATATCATAAATAAACATTGGAAAGTTCTAAAAAATGATGAATATCTTAAAACCGGAATTTTGTTTGCTGTCCTTTGGATTCTTTCTACCATACCAGCGGGAGTGCTGCACAAGGAGCCGGATTCCGATTTTATCGGAGTAAGTATACTGCACATTTTATATCAGTATCACACCGTATTTTGAGTACGTTATTCTGTATTCACAGCCACATTGGATTTGGGAAATCTTTAATCTCAACATATCACACAGATTAACTCATATGAGGAAGCCGGACTCTGAACTTTTTCAGAGTAGGTATACTGCATCAATTATGTGGTGTTGATCTACACACATAGAAATAAAGCCCTTTCATTCTCAGACAACTCTGGAACATCGAATAAGAAAACACCTGCGCCTCTATACCACATACAACCACAATTTTAAGCAGTCTCATTTTGGGAGAGACTGATAGAAGGCAGCGGTACACACAGAGGGGAGTATTTTTACCATTTGTACATAGATATTGTTTGGTAACATCTAGCATATTGTGTATAATTGTTTTTGTGTAATATACAAATATATTTATGTGTTACTATGTGTATATACATATATATTTATGTGTTAGTATGTGTATATACATATATATTTATGTGTTACTATGTGTATATAAATATATATTTATGTGTTACTATGTGTATATACATATATATTTATGTGTTATTATGTGTATATACAGATATATTTATGTGTTACTATGTGTATATACATATATATTTATGTGTTACTGTGTGTATATACATATATATTTATGTGTTACTATGTGTATATACAGATATATTTATGTGTTACTATGTGTATATACATATATATTTATGTGTTGCTATGTGTATATACACATATATTTATGTGTTACTATGTGTATATTCATATATATTTATGTGTTACTATATGTATATACATATATATTTATGTGTTACTATGTGTATATACAGATATATTTATGTGTTACTATGTGTATATACATATATATTTATGTGTTGCTATGTGTATATACACATATATTTATGTGTTACTATGTGTATATTCATATATATTTATGTGTTACTATGTGTATATACATATATATTTATGTGTTACTATGTGTATATACATATATATTTATGTGTTACTATGTGTATATACATATATATTTATGTGTTAGTATGTGTATATACATATATATTTATGTGTTATGTGTATATACATATATATTTATGTGTTACTATTTGTATATACATATATATTTATGTGTTACTATATGTATATACATATATATTTATGTGTTACTATGTGTATATACATATATATTTATGTGTTACTATGTGTATTTACATATATATTTATGTGTTACTATGTGTATATACATATATATTTATGTGTTATTATGTGTATATACATATATATTTATGTGTTATTATGTGTATATACATATATATATATGTGTTATTATGTGTATATACATATATATTTATGTGTTACTATGTGTATATACATATATATTATGTGTTAGTATGTGTATATACATATATATTTATGTGTTACTATGTGTATATACATATATATTTATGTGTTACTATGTGTATATACATATATATTTATGTGTTATTATGTGTATATACATATATATTTATGTGTTATTATGTGTATATACATATATATTTATGTGTTACTATGTGTATATACATATATATTTATGTGTTAGTATGTGTATATACATATATATTATGTGTTAGTATGTGTATATACATATATATTTATGTTACTATGTGTATATACATATATATTTATGTGTTACTATGTGTATATACATATATATTTATGTGTTATTATGTGTATATACATATATATTTATGTGTTATTATGTGTATATACATATATATTTATGTGTTACTATGTGTATATATATATATATTTATGTGTTACTGTGTGTATATACATATATATTTATGTGTTACTATGTGTATATACATATATATTTATGTGTTATTATGTGTATATACATATATATTTATGTGTTAGTATGTGTATATACATATATATTTATGTATTACTATGTGTATATACATATATATTTATGTGTTACTATGTGTATATACATATATATTTATGTGTTACTATGTGTATATACATATATATTTATGTGTTACTATGTGTATATACATATATATTTATATGTTACTATGTGTATATACACATATATTTATGTGTTACTATGTGTATATTCATATATATTTATGTGTTACTATGTGTATATACATATATATTTATGTGTTACTATGTGTATATACATATATATTTATGTGTTACTATGTGTATATACATATATATTTATGTGTATATATATATATATTTATGTGTTACTATGTGTATATACATATATATTTATGTGTTACTATGTGTATATACATATATATTTATGTGTATATATATATATATTTATGTGTTACTATGTGTATATACATATATATTTATGTGTATATATATATATATATTTATGTGTTACTATGTGTATATACACATATTAACACATAAATATATAGGTGTATAAGCATATACGTATATATTTACTGGGGACACACAGTTCCTATAGACCTCAATAAAAAGGCACTTTTTAGTACCGTTTTTTTTTTTTCCCTAACAACCGACACCCACGAACTTCAGCCCCAAAATTCTGCCTAGTGCAGTAAGTTTATTGAAAAATAAAGATGCTGCCATCTTTATTTTTTAGTAAACTACACTAGATCATATTTTGGGGGCATTTGTTGCAGATTTATAAAATTAAACCAGAGATCTGATCTCTGATCTCTGATTTTATAAGCTCTAATTGCTACCGCAAGCTCACAGTAGCATTAAAAAGACACTTGTAATGACTGGTTAATTATTTCACTCCCGCAAATGAGCAAATATGTTGTAATAATTTAGTGATCCACTTGTACTCTTGCCCTAGGTGTTTATCCTGTTCTAAAATAATAGTCAATGGCTGCAAACAAATCTTCTGCATTAAGAAAGGGACAGTAAAGTCAAAATTAAACTTTTACGGATGAAATAGAGCAGCAATTTTATGAGACTTTTAAATTTACTTCTGTTAACAAATTTACTTTGTCCTCTTTATTTATAAGTGTGTGTATATATATAGATATATATATACAGAGATACCTAGGAAGGCAAAACTGCAAAAAGGAAAAGCTCTAGTGAGTTACAGGTGAAACTTGGAAAAATAGAATATTGTGCAAAAGTTAATTTATTTCCCTAATGCAACTTAAAAGGTGAAACTAATATATGAGATAGACTCATTACAAGCAAAGCAAGATAGTTTAAGCCGTGATTTGTCATAATTGTGATGATTATGGCTTACAGCTCATGAAAACCCCAAATCCACAATCTCAGAAAATTAGAATATAGTGAAAAGGTGCAATATTCTAGGCTTGAAGTGTCCCACTCTAATCAGCTAATTAAGCCATAACACCTGCAAAGGGTTCCTGAGCCTTTAAATGGTCTCTCTGGTTCAGTAGGAATCACAATCATGGGAAAAGACTGCTGACCTGACAGTTGTGAAGAAAACCATCATTGACACCCTCCATAAGGAGGGAAAGCCTCAAAAGGTAATTGCAAAAGAAGTTGGATGTTCCCAAAGTGCTGTATCAAAGCACATTAATAGAAAGTTATGGTGAAGGGAAAAGTGTGGAAGAAAAAGGTGCACAAGCAGCAGGGATGATCGCAACCTGGAGAGGATTGTCAGGAAAAGGTAATTCAAAAGTGTTGGGGACTTTCACAAGGAGTGGACTGAGGCTGGAGTCAGTGCATCCAGAGCCACCACACACCGACGGATCCTGGACATGGACTTCAAATGTCGTATTCTTCTTGTCAAGCCACTCCTGAACAACTAACAATATCAGAAGCGTCTTACCTGGAATAAAGAAAAACAGACCTGGTCTGTTGCTCAGTGGTCCAAAGTCCTCTTTTCTGATGAGAGCAAATTTTGCATCTCATTTGGAAACTAAGGACCCAGAGTACGGAGGAAGAATGGAGAGGCACACACTGTAAGATGCTTGAAGTCTAGTGTGAAGTTTCCACAGTCTGTGTTGATTTGGGGAGCCATGTCATCTGCTGGTGTTGGTCCACTGTGCTTCATTAAGTCCAGGGTCAACGCAGTTGTCTACCAGGAGATTTTGGAGCACTTTATGACTCCTTATGGAAACGAGCCCTATGGGGATGCTGACTTCATTTTCCAGCAGGACTTGGCACCTGCCCACACTGCCAAAAGCACCAAAACCTGGTTCAATGACCGTGGGATTACTGTGCTTGATTGGCCAGCAAACTCACCTGACCTGAACCCTATAGAGAATCTATGGGACATTGCTAAGAGAAAAATGAGAGACATAGACCGAACAATGCAGAAGAGCTGAAGGCTGCTATAACACCTCAGCAGTGCCACAGGCTGATAGCTTCCATGCCATGACGCATTGAGGCAGTAATTGCTGCAAAAGGGGCCCAAACCAAGTACTGAGTACATACAGTATGCATGCTTATACTTTTCAGAGGTCCGATATTGTTCTTTGTACAATCCTTGTTTTATTGATTGCATGTGATATTCTAATTTTCTGAGATTGTGAATCTGGGGTTTTCATGAGCTGTAAGCCATAATCATCACAATTATGACAAATCACGGCTGAGTCTATCTCATATATTAGTTTCACCTTTTAAGTTGCATTAGTGAAATAAATGAACTTTTGCATGATAATCTAATTTTTCGAGTTTCACCTGTATTATTTCACTTGTTTCAGGTACAAAACCCTTTATACAAACTGCATGGGACTGGAAATGGTCTGGATTTTGGACTAGTTTAGATTTTGGAATATTTGCATCTGTATACTGTGACAGTTTGGAGAGGGGATGGGACCAAGTCTAAGCATCAATATCTAATGTCATTTGCACAATATTTACATTATGGGGCATATTTATCAAGCTCTGTAAACAGGCTCACCAGAAGTTATGAAGCAGCGGTCTAAAGACCGCTACTCCGACCATAGCCTGTCTGCCTGCTCTGAGGCGGCGGAACAGAAATCAACCCAATCAAATACGATCGGGTTGATTGGCACCCCCTGCTGGTGCAATGATAAATGCCGACAGCATATGCTGTCGGCATTTATCGATGTGCGGCGGACATAATACGCTACTTGGTATCATATCCTCTGGCACATTAATAAATATGCCCCTGTCTGATAATACAGCTTATATGTGCAGCCTAAAGGGGGTTTGTAATATACTTAGTACCACTAGAATGTGCAGTGCTGTAACCAGAATGGCAATAGCTGTTGTTTTAAATATATAGACTAATATTTGCATTTAAGAACAGAAAAAAAATCAATGGTAGAAAACTGTGACTTACTGGTGGGGAAAATGGTCATTTTAAAAAAAATATTAAATTATTAATTAAAACATCTGAATTTCAGAATAATTCTGGATTTTGGAATTTCAGATTTGGGGATTTGTATATGTACCAATTTAAAGAGACAGTAACGTCATAATTAAACATTCATGATTTAGACAGAGCATACCATTTTGAACAACTGTCCAATTTACTTCTGTTATTTAATTTGCTTCATTCTCTTGTTATCCTTTGTTGAAGGGTTTATCTAGGTAAGGTCAGGAGCAGCAAAAGCACCTGGTTGCTAGCTGCTGATTGGTGGATATATATATATATATACATATACAGAGGCGTAACTAGAAACCACAGGGCCCAGGTGCAAAAATCTAAGAAGGGCCCACCCCCCAAAAAAAGTGAATTTGATATATATCTTTTTTTTTTTTTTACTTTTTTTTTTTACCCTGTGCCCACAGTCTGTGAGATAGTCTGACCCCCCCATTACTGTATATAGTGACACTGTTGGGTCACATATATACACACACACATAAACACCAATGGGTAAAACAGAAACACTAACCCCTGTAGTCAGAGACACTAGTGAAGCATCATGTCACACTCACATGATATCAGTGCAGGAAGTGGCAGGTCAACGTTTTTTATTGTTTTTTTGGGGGGGTTTTTAAGCTGTTTTAAGCAATTGCGACCTCTGCACCCCTGTAGTTTCACCCCTGTGTGTGTGTATATATATATATATATATATATATATATATATATATATATATATATATATATATATATATATATGCCTATTGTCATTAGCTCACCCATGTGTTAAGTTAGAAACCAGTAGTGCATTGCTGCTCCTTTAACAAATGATACCAAGAGAATGAAGCAAATTTGATAATAGAAGTTATTTAACATTGTATGTTTTACCTAAATCATGAAAGAAAAATTTTGGGTTTTATGTCCCTTTAATCCCTGTGAACATGTTAAACACATAGTTAAATTCAGCTTCAGATAAACAATGCACAATTGGGAGCCAAAAATCATCTGATAAGCCAATGACAAGAGACATTTGTGTGTAGTCACACAAGCTAGATTCCGGTAGTGCATTGCTTCTCCAGAGCCAACCTAGGTATGCTTTTAAACAAAGGATAGCAAGATAACAAAGTAAATGTTCTAATAAAAGCAAATGGATATGTATCTTCTCTTACTGTATGCTCTCTGTACCATGAAAGTTTAATTTGGACTTTCATAAAAGGACACTCAAGTGTAAATGTAACTTTCATGATTCAGATGGAGTCTATTTATATTTACACTTTTTGAGTCACCAGCTTCTACTGAGCATGTGCAAGAATTCACAGAATATACGTATATGCTAAACTAAATTGGGTACATTTAAGTGGAAATCATCTCACTAAGTTCCTCCAGCTGTATAACAAAAACAACAAACAGAATAAGTGAATACTGGCAGACGCTGAAGGAAAACTGGAGACATTATGCTCACTTAGAATGATAAACAGAGACACAATCTGACACATATAAACGCGGAAATAAAAAAAAGCAGCACCAATCACTGGGCCCTTCCCCTAAACCCATCCCAAAGAAGCAGCTATATTGTGTCAGAGAGAGAAACACTGGCAGAGAGAGTGGGTGGGAAACACAAAAATAGAACAAGCTTAAAAGGAAACAGAGAAAATAAGGCAAAGCGTAGCAAATAAAGATCTAGTGATTAATAATAGTGCTGAGAGATCACCCCCCAAACCCCCCCACAAAGAGCTGCAGAGACAGTGAATCAAAGAAGCAGAGACAAGATGCAAGAAAACCACAAGTGTTCTGCACAATGTGATGGCACAGTAAGTACCACAAGAGTTTTTTCATATGTTTTTAAATTTCATCCACTACTCACACTCTATTAACAATGTTTAACCTTTTTGTATATATTTATTTGTTTCTTTATTTATATTTATTTATTTTATATGTTTTATATACTTTTGGACATACTGGGGGCATTCAATATCATTCAGAAATGTTTATTGTATGATATTTCTACAAAACTCACAGACTAGGGGCTCGATGATTGAAAGCTCTCTGGGCTGGCGAGATTATTAAAGAATGCTGCCAGTCCTTCTATTTCCCTGGTGGAATGATCTAAAGCCGCTTTTTACTCTGAAAACAGGGTGTCTCGCTAAGGGGCGAATACTGCATTTTCATATGAAATGTGCACAACAAAATTTGTATTTTAAACATTATACAAAACAAATATTTGAACCATTCACACAAAAATAAGCAGGGAAAAATTGTATTGTTAAGGTGCATCAAAAACCGTAACAAAATTCTTCACCAAAAATCGTATGTTAAAAAAAAAAGTTAAAAAAAGTTAAAATTGTATGTAATTTACACAGGAATAAATCAAATTAAATATGCACAGCGTAAATCGTAATTGTAGTACACTGGGTGTGCGAAAATCACACCGAAATTTGAACTTATAAATACAAAATGCAAAGTGTAATTGTTGTTTTTTCGTAAAATGGGCTGAACATGGGCGTAACATGGGCGTTCCATGGGTGTATATGAAAATGTCTCTCTAATCCCAGCCTAATTCTATAAAAAAATTCGCACTGGAGATATCACCGTTTTTTCTCACCAACTAAAAGGTGGCGAGCTTTTGTCAAAACACTCAAAATAATTATAACCCTAATAGATAAACACATATATACGAAAATATAGGAGAATATAAGATGCTCAATACAGAAAGCAGCGTAATGTGAGTTATATTGGCTGCAGGATTTTAATTTAATGTGCTCCCCCTGCTCCCTGCTAACTTCGCTCTAAGGAGCGAAGTGTCCGTATCCAATGAGCTCCAATACTTTTAATAGGAGCCATCTCGCCACTCGCAGGGACTGCCCCTTTTTTACTATCATTCCACTGGGAGCAGCCTTGCGAGAGTCGGTGAGAAAAAGTAGAGCAGGTGAAGTTTATATCATCGAGCCCTAGGAATTTTTTTATAGAATAGTTGATAAGCTTTTCTAAAAGATTATGAACAACCCAAATACTAGAAAGTTTGTTTCTGCCTTTTGTTATATATAGGCATTCCAGATTTATTTTATTTATTTTTTATGATTTGTTTCCATAGAGCATCTTTTGTTTTTTCTTTCCATCCTACCACTTGAAGCAAATTGTACAGCATTTGGTCAATAACCTTTTGATCTGCTCCATAAAACCAACAAATGGTCTTACATGGGGAAATAGGATTTATGGAAGGAAAGATACCTAGGTGTTGATTCTGACAGGCAGAAGATTCCAAAAAATATGTGGAATAGTATTTGAGCTATAAAAACTAGGCTTGGTTCCTAAAAAAATAAATAATGCAAATGTGTTGTAGCATAGTATAATGATGGGAGAAAAGATTTTATTGACATAGATTTTAGGCTGAAAACACAAATAAGTTTTATGTCAAGAATGTTTCTTAATAGGCTCTTGATTTCATATTCAGCATTGTTTGGTTAAAGGGACAGTCTACACCAGAATTTTTGTTGTTTAAAAAGAAAGATAATCCCTTTATAACCCATTCCCCAGTTTTGCATAACAAACACAGTTATAATAATACACATTTTACCTCTGTAATTATCTTGTATCTAAGCTTCTGCTGACTGCCCCCTTATTTCAGTTCTTTTGACAGACATGCAGTTTATCCAATCAGTGCTCAGTCCTAGGTCACTTTACGTGCATGAGCTCAATGATATCTATATGAAACATGTGAACTAATGCCCTCTAGTGGTCAAAATGTATTCAGATTAGAGGCAGTCTTCAAAGTCTAAGAAATTAGCATATGAACCTCCTAGTTTTAGCTTTCAACTAAGAATACCAAGAGAACAAAGCAAAATTGGTGATAAAAGTAAATTGGGAAGTTGTTTAAAATTGCATGCCCTATTTAAAACATGAAATTTTTTTTGGACTTGACTGTCCCTTTAACATTATCAGTTCAGACCTGTTACACTGTATCTATAGGTTTTCATAAAATATAAAACAGCCAAAACCTTATCCTCTAATGGTGGGTTTGTATTATATTCCTCATGGGAAAAATGAAAAAATGTAATGTATTAGTCAGGTTCATAACTGAACATTAAGATATTGCAATACCAGTTAGGTAATATAATGTTTAAACACATGAAACATTTTTATATTCTAATATCAAATATTTCATTATGTGTAGTAACAATGTTGTTGTATTACACAATCATTATTTATTTGCAAACGTTTTCTGTAATTCTTAACTTTGTTTTTGTTTTGTTTTTGTTTGTTTATTTTCCTAAACCTGGGAGTATAGAAAATACAGACTCCAATACAACCTGCTACATTCAGCACAGCTATTGTTTGATTACTGTAGTGGCTAATTTATATCTGTTCCTAGACGGCCTCGTCACCGTATATAAGAGCTTAAGATGCTATTTTAGGGACTTAAAACAATACAGATATTGTTATAAAAATGATTATTTTAGATATATTTTTTATATTTATTTTCTTTGCAGATCTTTGTACGGTTTAAATGCTGATATAATCCAGAGATGGGCAGTTTCTAGTACATAGAGCTGCAGATCAATATTTTAGGAGCTATAAGGGTGGCCTATAAATCTATTACCATTAAACAAACAAATAATAGATTTCCTGTAAACGTTTAGTGGCACATGGCCAGATTTGGTTACAGGGCATTCTCCGTCTGCAGATCTTCCCTCCAGAGGCCTCTTTTGAGTTGTGTTCACCCCAAATCACACATTTTTATTTGTTTTTTCCTTGGGCCACAAAACTTTGGTGCACAATGTTAGTTCTGCTTTTCTTGAAGGGCCAAATAAACTAGTACCGAAGGCAGCATAAAGCCCTCTGGTTTAAACAACTTTCTAATTTACTTTTATGAACAAATTGAAATGCAGGGATGTAAACTCAGGGGCATGCACGTGTCTGGAGCACTATATAGCAGCAGTTTTGCAAGAATGTTATCTATTTGCAAGAGCACTCAATGGCAGCACTATTTCCTGTCATGCTTCAGATGCTACCTAGGTATTTCTTCAACACAAAATATCATGAGAACAAAGCAAATTTAATAATAGAGGTAAATTGGAAATGTATTTAATATTGTATGCCCGGTTTGAATCACAAAATAGTTTTTTGGGTTTCATATCCCTTTATGAATGTCTGTGATTAATTAAGCTTACAATTCACAATAAAATATGGATGAACACAAAAGGACATTTGGTTCTTATTTACAGCCAAATTAAAGTTTCGGTGTTAAGAACAATTAAAGGGACATTAAAGGGAAAATGTGTTCAATCATTTTATTTATTGCTCTGTTTCTTGCATTTAGCATGGGTTGATCGCAATCCATCAGTTTCATCTATCTACTGGCTGCCTATCAGTATCAGCTATCTACTGGCTGCCTATCAGTATCAGCTACCTACTGGCTTTTTATCAGTATCAGCTATCTACTGGCTTTTTATCAGTATCAGCTATCTACTAGTTGCCTGTCAGTATCAGCTATCTACTGGCTGCCTATCAGTATCGGCTATCTACTGGCTGCCTATCAGTGTCAGCTATATATTGGCTGCCTATCAGCATCAGCAATCTATTGGCTGCATATAAAAGTCACATATGCCCACTATATCCAAGCTATACTGTATGTTGCAGCTCTTTGCGCACAATGGAAATAGTGTGCGTATTATGAGTTAAAAATAAACGTGTTCGCTTGAGCGCAATCAAATTTAACATGTGTTGGGTTACGCAAGACACAAAATTTGCACAAAAACATCAAAAATATATTTAACAGTACAGTTACACATTTATAATAACACTGTCTGATAATTAATTTATTATATGTGAATTTATATGTATACATATATAGAGATATATATATAAGTGCATTGGAGCCCTTTGCAGTAAAGTAGCTGAAAACATGTAAAAGCATATTTATGTAATATTGATATTTAATAATGTATTTAACTCTGTATGTACTGTAAATATTTCTCATTCAAATGTTCTTTACATAAGGGAATATGTTTTGAGTATTTTGAAATAGATATTCCTATACGTATATATATATACCAACAAAAAAGCCATCAGATATATAGAAATATGTATTTAAGAATAAATAGAACATATGCTGCTATGTGGAGAATACAAACTGTTACACAAAACTCATAACTAAACTGCTACAAAGTACACTAACACACATAAACTATCTATTAACCCCTAAACCAAGATCCTCCCGCATCGCAGACACTATAATAAAATTATTGACCCCTAATTTGCCGCTCCTGACATCGCTGCCACTAATAAAATTTATTAACCCCTATTCCGCCGCTCCCTGACATTGTCGCCACTATACTAAAGTTATTATTTCCTATTTCTTACACCCCAACATCGTTCACACTATAATAAAGATATTAACCCCTATTCCGCCACTCCTCGACATCCCCGCCACTAAATAAAGTTATTAACCCCTAAACCTCTGGCCCCCGACATCACTACCACTAAATAAACCTAATAACTCCTAAACCGCCAGCCCCCCACTTAGCCAAAAAACTAAATTAACCCCTAAACCTAACAACCCTCTAACTTTAAATTCAAATTAAAATATCTCTATCTTAAAATAAATAAAAACTTACCTGTGAAATTAAAAAAACCTAAGTTTAAACTATAAATTAAACTCACATAACTATTATACTAAAATTAAAATAACTATCAATTAAATAAATACAATTACTCATTAAAAAAACCTAACACTACTAAATAAATTAAATCTACAGTTACAAAAATGAAAAATACTAAATTACAAAAAATAAAAAGGGCATTCAGCTATTTTAAGACAAGCCCAAACCCTATTCTAAATAAAAACACCTTAAAAAAACCTAACACTAACCCCTCTTTAGGTACTCACAGTTATTGAAGTCCGGCTTGAACGATCTTCATCCCAGCAGCTCCATCTTCATCCAGACGGCTCCATCTTCATCCATCGAGGGACCGGCATCTTCCTCATCCTTGCGGAGGCGGAGCGGTCGATTCGCAGAGGCGGAGTTCCATCTGCATCCAGACGACTCCATCTTCATCCATCAAGGGACCGGAGTCTTCTTCATCCCTGCGGAGGCAAAGGTCCATTAATCCGACATGGAGGTCCTCTTCATCCGATCGTCTGGCCGCGCACTGAGAATTTAAATGCAAGGTCCCCATTTTCATACTGGGGGTACCATTGCATTCCTACTGGCTGAAAAATTTAAATCATCGATGGATGAAGATGGGGCCGCCTAGATGAAGATGGAGGCGCTGGGATGAAGATCGTTCAAAACGGACTTCAGCAACTGTGAGTAACAAAAGAGGGGTTAGTGTTAGGTTTTTTTACATTTTTTTGGGGGTGTTTTTTTTTTAGATTAGGGTTAGGGCTGAATGCCCTTTTAAGGGCAAGAAAAAGAGCTGATTGCCCTTTTAAGGGCAATGCCCATACAAATGCCCTTTTCAGGGCATCGGGTAGATTAGTTTTTTTTAGCTAGGATTTTTTTATTTTTTGGGTTTGGGGGGTGGGGGTTTGTAATGTTAGGGGGTGTTTGTTTTTATTTTGTAGCAAAAGAGATGATTTCTTTAGGGCAATGCCCTACAAAAATCCCTTTTAAGGGCAATTGGTAGTTTATTAAAGATTAGGATTTTTTATTTTGGGGTGTTTTTTTTTTTTTTAAAACAGGGTATTAGAATAGGAATAATTTTTATTGTTTTGGATAATTTCATTGTTATTTTTTGTAATAGTACGGCTAGATTACGAGTCTTGAGTTATGAGTAAAATAGCAGCGTTAAGCCTCATAACGCTGCTTTTTTTACTACTGATGGTATTACGAGTCTTGCAGATTTAGGGGCAAGGCACACTTTTTTGGCCTTAACACAAATCAACTTACGCAAATTGTGTATAGTCTTTTTTCTATGGGACTTCCATAGCGCCGGTATTTTTGAGCTTGTCCTGGGAGGCTAAAAAGTGAGCGATACACCCTACCCCGTCAAGATTCGTAATGCATTTTAAAGTCAGTAGTTATGAGTTTTATACTACAACGCTGTAGCATAAAACTCATAACTAAAGTGCTAAAAAGTACACTAACACCCATAAACTACCTATTAACCCCTAAACCGAGGCCCTCCCGCATCGCAAACACTAAAATAAAATTATTAACCCCTAATCTGCTGCTTCGGACATCGCCGCCACTAGAATAAACATATTAACCCATAAACTGCCGCACTGCCACATCGCAAACACTAGTTAAATATTATTAACCCCTAATCTGCTGTCCCTAACATCGCCGCCACCTATCTACCTTTATTAACCCCTAATCTGCCGCCCCCAACGTCGCAGCCACTATATTATATTTATTAACCCCTAAATCTAAGTCTAACCCTAACCCTAACACCCCCTAACTTAAATATAATTAAAATAAATCTAAATACAAATTGCTATCATTACCTAAATAATTCATATTTAAAACTAAATACTTACCTATAAAATAAACCCTAAACTAGCTACAATATAACTAATAGTTACATTGTATCTATCTTAGGGTTTATTTTTATTTTACAGGCAAGTTTGTATTTATTTTAACTAGGTAGAATAGTTACTAAATAGTTATTAACTATTTAATAACTACCTAGCTAAAATAAATACAAATTGACCTGTAAAATAAAACCTAACCTAAGTTACACTAACACTTAACACTACACTACAATTAATTAAATTACCTAAATTAAATACAATTCTCTAAATTAAATACAATTAGCTAAATTACAAAAAAACAAACACTAAATTACAGAAAATAAAAAACAAAGATCAAGATCTTTAAACTAATTACACCTAATCTAATAGCCCTATAAAAATAAAAAAAAACACCCAAAATAAAAGCCTAGCCTAAACTAAACTATCAATAGCCCTTAAAAGGGCCTTTTGCGGGGCATTGCCCCAAAGAAATCAGCTCTTTTACCTGTAAAAAAAAATAGGAACAACCCCCCCAACAGTAAAACCCACCACCCACGCAACCAACCTCCCACATAAAACCCTAACTAAAAAAACCTTTGCTCCCCATTGCCCTGAAAAGGGCATTTGGATGGGCATTGCCCTTAAAAGGGCATTTAGCTCTATTGCGGCCCAAAGCCCTAACCTAAAAATAAAACCCACCCAATACACCCTTAAAAAATCCTAACATTAACCCCCGAAGATCCACTTACCGGGTGAAGTCTTCATCCAAGCGGCAAGATGTCCTCAACGAAGCCAGCAGAAGTGGTCCTCCAGACGGGCAGAAGTGGTTCTCCAGATGGGCAGAAGTCTTCATCCATCCGGCGCGGAGCAGCTCCATCTTCAAGACATCCGGCGCGGAGCATCCTCTTCTTCTGATGTCTTCTTGCTGAATGAAGGTACCATTAAGTGACGTCATCCAAGGGCGTCCCTTAGATTCCGATTAGATGATAGAATTCTATCAGCCAATCGGAATTAAGGTTTAAAAAATTCTATTGGCTGATGCAATAAGCCAATAGGATTGAACTTCAATCCTATTGGCTGATCCAATCATCCAATAGGATGGAGCTTGCATTCTATTGGTTGATTGGAACAGCCAACTAGGGTTTGCGATGCGGGAGTACAGCGGTTTAGGGGTTAATATGTTTATTATAGTGGCGGCGACATTGGGGGCGGCAGATTAGGGGTTAATAACATTATGTAGGTGTCAGCGATGTTGTGGGCAGCAAATTAGGAGTTAATAAATATAATGTAGGTGTCGGCGATGTTGGGGGCAGCAGATTAGGGGTTAATAAGTATAATGTAGGTGTCAGCGATGTCGGGGGCGGCAGATTAGGGGTAATTAAGTATAAGATTAGGGGTGTTTAGACTCAGGGTTCATGTTAGGGTGTTAGGTGTAAACATAAAATGTGTTTCCCCATAGGAATCAATGGGGCTGCGTTACTGAGCTTTACTCTGCTTTTTTACCGGCTCTCCCCATTGATGTCTATGGGGAAATCGTGCATGAGCACCTACAACCAGCTAACCGCTGACTTAAGCAGTGCTGGTATTGGAGTGCGGTATGGAGCACAATTTTGCTCTATGCTCACTTCTTGCCTTTTAACGCTAGGTTTAGAAAAACCTGTAATACCAGCGCTGTAGGTAAGTGAGTGGTATCAATAACAAGCAAGTTAACACCGCACCCCTCATAACGCAAAACTCATAATGTGGCCGGTAGTTTTTTTTTATCTTTTGTAATTTTAGTGTTTTTTATTTTTTTGTAATGTTAGATTTTTTTTATTTTTGTAATGTTAGTTATTTTTTTTTTTGTAATGTTAGGTTTTAGTGTAAGGCAGCTTGGGTTTAATTTTTATTTCATAGGTAAGTTTGTATTTATTTTAACTAGGTAGTTAGTAAATAGTTAATAACTATTTACTAACTAGTCTACCTAGTTAAAATAAATACAAACTTACCAGTGAAATAAAAACTTAAGCTAGCTATAATATAACTATCAGTTATATTGTAGCGAGCTTAGGTTTCATTTTTATTTCACAGGTAAGTTTATATTTAGTTTTATTTATTATTTAGTTAATAATTGTAACTTAAATTTGGGTATATTTTAATTATGTTAAAGTTAGGGGTATTAGGTTTAGGGTTAGGGTTACGGTTAGGTTTAGGATTAGGTTTAGGGGTTAATATAGTTTAATTTAGGTTATTGCGATGTGGGGGCCGGCAGTTTAGGGGTTAATAGGTTTATTTAGTGGCAGTGATGTGGGAGGCCAGAGGTTTAGGGTT
The DNA here is from genome assembly GCF_027579735.1 of Bombina bombina. NCBI lineage: Eukaryota > Metazoa > Chordata > Amphibia > Anura > Bombinatoridae > Bombina > Bombina bombina. Next base: position 16,576,852 of record NC_069506.1, read on the forward strand.
TAATAACTTTATTTAGTGGCAGCGATGTTGGGGAGTGGCGGAATAGGGGTTAATAAATTGATTTAGGTGGTGGCGCTATCGGGAGCAGCAGATTAGGGGTTAATAACATTATGTAGGTGTCGGCGATGTCGGGGGCAGCAGATTAGGGGTGTTTAGACTTGGGGTTTATGTTAGGGTGTTAGGTTTAAACTTAACTTTTTTTTCCCCATAGACATCAATGGGTTTGCGTTACGGAGCTTTTCATTCCGCGATCGCAGGTGTTAGGTTTTTTCTAACACTCTCTCCCCATTGATGTCTATGGGGAAAGCATGCACGTCAAAGCAGCGCTTGTATTTTGTGCGGTATGGAGCTTAACGCAACCATATTGCATGCACAAAAACTCATAATGCAGCGCTATGGAGGGTAAAATAACGCAACTTTTTGCGTTTGTTTCGCACCCTCTATAGCGCAAAACTTGTAATCTAGGTGATTTTCAATTAAATAACAGAATCCTCTGTGATGCGATTCACCAGGGGCCTTTGTTAACCTAAATGTGATCGCCCTCGCTGTCTCCCTTGTGGTTTACTGCTCAGTTCATTAACACTAAAACATCTTGTGAGTTTGTCACCAGCGTCTCTGGTCCCTAATGAGATCTGAGAGATGTTAAATAAAGTAGAAAAACATCACAGACCAACAAGGGAATAAACTGTCTGTTTCAGTACCAGAGGGATTTAAATCTGGTATCCAACTAGGCATTCACAGCCACAGATCCTGAGATTACCGAGATCAGACTAACCATGGTATCCAAATAGGTATTCACAGCCCCAGATCCTGAGATTACAGAGATCAGACTAACCATGGCATCCTACGCATGACATCACAATGAGCTCATGGTATCCTACGCATGACATCACAATGAGCTCATGGTATCCTATGCATGATATAACAATGAGCTCATGGCATCCTACGCATGATATCACAATGAGCTCATGGTATCCTACGCATGATATCACAATGAGCTCATGGTATCCTACGCATGACATCACAATGAGCTCATGGTATCCTACGCATGATATCACAATGAGCTCATGGCATCCTACGCATGATATCACAATGAGCTCATGGTATCCTATTCATGATATCACAATGAGCTCATGGTATCCTACGCATGATATCACAATGAGCTCATGGTATCCTACGCATGATATCACAATGAGCTCATGGTATCCTACGCATGATATCACAATGAGCTCATGGTATCCTACGCATGATATCACAATGAGCTCATGGTATCCTACGCATGATATCACAATGAGCTCATGGTATCCTACGCATGATATCACAATGAGCTCATGGTATCCTACGCATGATATCACAATGAGCTCATGGTATCCTACGCTTGATATCACAATGAGCTCATGGTATCCTACGTATGATATCACAATGAGCTCATGGTATCCTACGCATGATATCACAATGAGCTCATGGTATCCTACGCATGATATCACAATGAGCTCATGGTATCCTAAGAGCTCATGGTATCCTACGCATGATATCACAATGAGCTCATGGCATCCTACGCATGATATCACAATGAGCTCATGGCATCCTACACATGATATCACAATGAGCTCATGGTATCCTACGCATGATATCACAATGAGCTCATGGCATCCTACGCATGATATCACAATGAGCTCATGGTATCCTACGCATGATATCACAATGAGCTCATGGTATCCTACGCATGATATCACAATGAGCTCATGGCATCCTACGCTTGATATCACAATGAGCTCATGGTATCCTACGCATGATATCACAATGAGCTCATGGTATCCTACGCATGATATCACAATGAGCTCATGGTATCCTACGCATGATATCACAATGAGCTCATGGTATCCTCCGCATGATATCACAATGAGCTCATGGCATCCTACGCATGATATCACAATGAGCTCATGGCATCCTACACATGATATCACAATGAGCTCATCGTATCCTACGCATGATATCACAATGAGACCATGGTATCCTACGCATGATATCACAATGAGCTCATGGTATCCTATGCATGATATCACAATGAGCTCATGGTATCCTACGCATGATATCACATTGAGCTCATGGTATCCTACGCATGATATCACAATGAGCTCATGGTATCCTACGCATGATATCACAATGAGCTCATGGTATCCTACGCATGATATCACAATGAGCTCATGGTATCCTACGCATGATATCACAATGAGCTCATGGTATCCTACGCATGATATCACAATGAGCTCATGGTATCCTACGCATGATATCACAATGAGCTCATGGCATCCTACGCATGATATCACAATGAGCTCATGGTATCCTACGCATGATATCACAATGAGCTCATGGCATCCTATGCATGATATCACAATGAGCTCATGGTATCCTACGCTTGATATCACAATGAGCTCATGGTATCCTACGCATGATATCACAATGAGCTCATGGTATCCTACGCATGATATCACAATGAGCTCATGGCATCCTACGCATGACATCACAATGAGCTCATGGTATCCTACGCATGACATCACAATGAGCTCATGGTATCCTACGCATGATATAACAATGAGCTCATGGCATCCTACGCATGATATCACAATGAGCTCATGGTATCCTACGCATGATATCACAATGAGCTCATGGTATCCTACGCATGACATCACAATGAGCTCATGGTATCCTACGCATGATATCACAATGAGCTCATGGCATCCTACGCATGATATCACAATGAGCTCATGGTATCCTACGCATGATATCACAATGAGCTCATGGTATCCTACGCATGATATCACAATGAGCTCATGGCATCCTACGCATGATATCACAATGAGCTCATGGCATCCTACGCATGATATCACAATGAGCTCATGGCATCCTACACATGATATCACAATGAGCTCATGGCATCCTACGCATGATATCACAATGAGCTCATGGCATCCTACGCTTGATATCACAATGAGCTCATGGTATCCTACGCATGATATCACAATGAGCTCATGATATCCTACGCTTGATATCACAATGAGCTCATGGTATCCTACGCATGATATCACAATGAGCTCATGGCATCCTACGCATGATATCACAATGAGCTCATGGTATCCTACGCATGATATCACAATGAGCTCATGGTATCCTACGCATGATATCACAATGAGCTCATGGTATCCTACACTTGATATCACAATGAGCTCATGGTATCCTACGTATGATATCACAATGAGCTCATGGTATCCTACGCATGATATCACAATGAGCTCATGGTATCCTACGCATGATATCACAATGAGCTCATGGTATCCTAAGAGCTCATGGTATCCTACGCATGATATCACAATGAGCTCATGGCATCCTACGCATGATATCACAATGAGCTCATGGCATCCTACACATGATATCACAATGAGCTCATGGTATCCTACGCATGATATCACAATGAGCTCATGGCATCCTACGCATGATATCACAATGAGCTCATGGTATCCTACGCATGATATCACAATGAGCTCATGGTATCCTACGCATGATTTCACAATGAGCTCATGGCATCCTACGCTTGATATCACAATGAGCTCATGGTATCCTACGCATGATATCACAATGAGCTCATGGTATCCTACGCATGATATCACAATGAGCTCATGGTATCCTACGCATGATATCACAATGAGCTCATGGTATCCTACGCATGATATCACAATGAGCTCATGGCATCCTACGCATGATATCACAATGAGCTCATGGCATCCTACACATGATATCACAATGAGCTCATCGTATCCTACGCATGATATCACAATGAGCCCATGGTATCCTACGCATGATATCACAATGAGCTCATGGTATCCTACGCATGATATCACAATGAGCTCATGGTATCCTACGCATGATATCACAATGAGCTCATGGTATCCTACGCATGATATCACAATGAGCTCATGGTATCCTACGCATGATATCACAATGAGCTCATGGTATACTACGCATGATATCACAATGAGCTCATGGTATCCTACGCATGATATCACAATGAGCTCATGGTATCCTACGCATGATATCACAATGAGCTCATGGCATCCTACGCATGATATCACAATGAGCTCATGGTATCCTACGCATGATATCACAATGAGCTCATGGCATCCTACGCATGATATCACAATGAGCTCATGGTATCCTACGCTTGATATCACAATGAGCTCATGGTATCCTACGCATGATATTACAATGAGCTCATGGTATCCTACGCATGATATCACAATGAGCTCATGGTATCCTACGCTTGATATCACAATGAGCTCATGGTATCCTACGCATGATATCACAATGAGCTCATGCTATCCTACGCATGATATCACAATGAGCTCATGGCATCCTACGCATGATATCACAATGAGCTCATGGTATCCTACGCATGATATCACAATGAGCTCATGGTATCCTACACTTGATATCACAATGAGCTCATGGTATCCTACGTATGATATCACAATGAGCTCATGGTATCCTACGCATGATATCACAATGAGCTCATGGTATCCTACGCATGATATCACAATGAGCTTATGGTATCCTAAGAGCTCATGGTATCCTACGCATGATATCACAATGAGCTCATGGCATCCTACGCATGATATCACAATGAGCTCATGGCATCCTACACATGATATCACAATGAGCTCATGGTATCCTACGCATGATATCACAATGAGCTCATGGCATCCTACGCATGATATCACAATGAGCTCATGGTATCCTACGCATGATATCACAATGAGCTCATGGTATCCTACGCATGATATCACAATGAGCTCATGGCATCCTACGCTTGATATCACAATGAGCTCATGGTATCCTACGCATGATATCACAATGAGCTCATGGTATCCTACGCATGATATCACAATGAGCTCATGGTATCCTACGCATGATATCACAATGAGCTCATGGTATCCTACGCATGATATCACAATGAGCTCATGGCATCCTACGCATGATATCACAATGAGCTCATGGCATCCTACGCATGATATCACAATGAGCTCATGGCATCCTACACATGATATCACAATGAGCTCATCGTATCCTACGCATGATATCACAATGAGCCCATGGTATCCTACGCATGATATCACAATGAGCTCATGGTATCCTACGCATGATATCACAATGAGCTCATGGTATCCTACGCATGATATCACAATGAGCTCATGGTATCCTACGCATGATATCACAATGAGCTCATGGTATCCTACGCATGATATCACAATGAGCTCATGGTATCCTACGCATGATATCACAATGAGCTCATGGTATCCTACGCATGATATCACAATGAGCTCATGGTATCCTACGCATGATATCACAATGAGCTCATGGCATCCTACGCATGATATCACAATGAGCTCATGGTATCCTACGCATGATATCACAATGAGCTCATGGCATCCTACGCATGATATCACAATGAGCTCATGGTATCCTACGCTTGATATCACAATGAGCTCATGGTATCCTACGCATGATATCACAATGAGCTCATGGTATCCTACGCATGATATCACAATGAGCTCATGGTATCCTACGCTTGATATCACAATGAGCTCATGGTATCCTACGCATGATATCACAATGAGCTCATGGTATCCTACGCATGATATCACAATGAGCTCATGGTATCCTACGCATGATATCACAATGAGCTCATGGCATCCTACGCATGATATCACAATGAGCTCATGGTATCCTACGCATGATATCACAATGAGCTAATGGCATCCTACGCATGATATCACAATGAGCTCATGGTATCCTACGCATGATATCACAATGAGCTCATCGTATCCTACGCATGATATCACAATGAGCTCATTTTATCCTACGCATGATATCACAATGAGCTCATGGTATCCTACGCATGATATCACTCTACAAGAGTCTGCTTTTAAAGTCAGTTTGGGGCTACATTTGGATTACAGTTATGGTTTGAAGAGATATCGATCCCAATGTTTTTCTTCCAGGATTCAGATAGAACATGTTATTTTAAACAACTTTCTAATGTACTTATATTATCAATTTTTATTTTTTCTCTTGGTATCTTTTGTTGACAAGCAGGGACATTTCTGGAGCACTATATGGTAGCAGTTTTGCAAGAATGTTATCCATTTGTAAGAGCACTAGAGGGCAGCACTATTTCCTGTCATGTAGTGCTACAGATAGGAACAAAGCAAATGTTATAATAAATGCTCTGCCTGAATCACAAAATATTTTTGGGTGGTTTCATATCCCTTTAAGTTTAGGGTCATGGCTTAAGATTAGGGCTTAAAGGGACAGTTAGTTTGAATTACATGTTCATGAGTCAAATAGAGTATGCAGTTTAAACAACTTTCTAATGTTTTTATACCATAAAATGTGCTTTGTTCTCTTGCTATCCAACCAACACACTATGGCAGCAGTATTTGCAACAATGTATAACATTGCAATAAACATTGTTGCAAACACTGCTGCCAGATGGCTAAAGACACATTCACGCTCCTGAGCTCACCTAGGATTACTTTTTAACAAAGTATACCAAGAGAACTAAGCAAAGTTGTATTAAATATCATGCTTTATCCAATCTTTACTGCCTCTTTAAGTTTAGTGTTAGGACTAGAGTTAAGGCTGAGGGCCTGATGGTAGATAAGTTGCCGGCATGGAGAAAAATCAAGTTAAATCTTTTGGGAATTTAGGTATCTCCCCTTCATGGCCAGAACCCTGTATAATTAAATAAACAGTTCTTAACCTAAAATCTGCCTTTCTAAAATGATTTAAGGGATCATCTCACCAGGGATAGGGCTTAGATTTAGGTTAAGGGCTAGAATAAGGGTTTAGGTGTAGGGTTAGAGCTTATGTTAACGGTTAGGGCTAAAGTTAGGCATTAGGTTTAGGGTTAGGGTTAGAGTTAGGGTTTAGGTTTAGAGTAAGGGCTTATGATTAGGTTAAGGGCTAGAGTTAGGGTTTAGGTTTAAGGTCAAGGTCTATGATTAGGGTTAGGGCTACAGTTAGTGCTTAGGTTTAGGGTTAGAGTTAGGGTTTAGGTTTATAGTAAGGGCTTATGATTAGGTTAAGGGCTAGAGTTAGGGTTTAGGTTTAAGGTCGAGGTCTATGATTAGGGTTAGGGCTACAGTTAGTGCTTAGGTTTAGGGTTAGGGTCTATATATCTATGATTATGTTTGGATTTATGTTTAGTGTTAGAGTTAGGGTTTAGGTTTAGAGATAGTGTTTACGTTTCTGTGTTAGGGTTTATGTTTATGGTTAGGACCAGAGTTTGGCTATGCCTAAGGACTTGGTTAAAGTTATAGTAAGGCATTAAGTTTAAAGTTAAAGCTACAATTAGGGCTTAGGTATAGGGTTAGGACTTTAGATAGAGCTTAGGTTTAGGGCTAGAGTCATTGTTTAGAATCAAGGTTAGGGCTAGAGTTAACATTTAAGTTTATGGTTAAAGCTAAAATTAGGTTTTAAGGTTTAGGGTTACAGATTAAGTGAGGATTTAGGGTTAGGGCTACAGTTAGTAAATTAGAGTTGTGGCTAGGTGAAAGCTGGATTGGGTTTAGGGCTAGATTAAGGGTATAAGGTCTAGGGTAAGGGCTAGAGTTAGGAATTGAGTTTACTGATACAGATAAGGCTTAAGTTTAGGGATAAAGCTAAAGTTAGCTTTTAAGGTTTAGGGTTACATATTAAGTGAGGATTTGGGGTTAGGGCTACAGTTACTGTAGGTCTTATTGTTAGGGCTAGAGTTGAGGCTAGATTAAAGATGGAGTTAGGAATTGATTTAGGGCTTAGGTGTAGGGTTAGGGCTAGAGTTAGGACTTTGGTATAATGTTAGAACTAGTATTAATACTTATGTTTAGTGCTAGGGTAGCATTATGGTTTAGGTTTAATGTTAAGGCTAGATTTAGGAATTAGGTTTAGGGTTAAATTATAAGATTGGGCATAGGTTTAGGGTTATGGCTAGAGTTAGGAATTAGGTATAAGGTTTGAGCGAGGGCTACAGTAAGGTTTAAGTTTAGGTCTAGAGAGGATTTAGGTATAGGGCTACTGCTAGAGTTAGGAATTAGATATAGGGTTTGGGGTAGGGCTAGAGTTCGGGTTTAGGTTTAGGGATAATATATAGGGTTAGTGCTAGTGTGAGGGCTTAGTACAGGGTTAGGACTAAAGTTAGGGCTTAAGTATAAGGTTATGACTAAAGTTAGTAAGTATTAGGAATATAATTAGGGCTTCAGTGTAGGGTTAGTCATAGACTGTATAGAGTTAGGTACAGAGTTTGGGATTAGGGTTATTATTATTATTATCGGTTATTTGTAGAGCGCCAACAGATTCCGCAGCGCTAACAGATTCCGCAGCGCTAGGTTAGGGGCGGGCTAGAACTAGGTATTATGTATAGGCTAGGGCTAGAGTTAGGGCTTTGGGATACGTTTTTGATTAGGGTTAACCCTTTTAATGCAAACTCATCAGACAGGTTAATTACACTGTTAATTCATTAACTGAATTGTGAGAGCTGTTTATATTAGCCAGAGAGATCAGGAGATCAGTTGCTCATAAAGATTAATTTCTTGTTACTTTCAATAGTATTTTAAACAGAATTAACCCCCTGTTTCCCATATGTAATTCCTGCTCTTTTCATATTAATGATAGAACATTTTATAGTTTAAAGTCCCTTTAAAAATTCTGGATAGTGGCAACTTTGTGACAAATATATAGTGTTCATTAGTTCTGTAAACCCATGACTAAATCACTAACATGATTAGCGTCTCTCTAACTTGCGCCCTCAGGGTTTACCATTTACAATAGTCCCCTTATTGCCCTGAATCTCCAGATAGAGTATAGGGCCAAACACTGTAGGCGGAAGTAGATGGTTCCCACAGAAATTTTTTATAGGTGAAAAGTACCAGGATTCCAATAAGAATTCCCGTGAGAGAGAAAAAAAAGGAAACCAACATCAACATACACAGATCAAAAATACAATGATGTTGCTACAATAAACTAATACAATAATTTGATTGCTAATTTGCTATTTATACTGAAGTTTGGTTTATAGTTGCTGCTAAATTGACTACTTTTATTTATTTTATGTCCATGATTTAAATGCTCCCCAGTGATTCTGAGAATAAAAAATAATCTTTTCAGTATGCTAAAAAAAAAATCACAATACAAAACAATTATTTTATTCACATATCCCACTACATTCCTTGTTTATTTTAATATTCCTAACTAACATGGGCGTGATCCGATAAAGATCGTAGTTTGCGGCGCAAGCGAGGGAACCCCTGCTGCCCGCAGTTTCAGCTCGCAACTCGAGCTATCCGTCAGAGGCTAAAGTGCCGTAAGTCTGATAAACCAGCGATGTCCAGAAATCTGCGTAAGTACAAATTTCTGGAGTCGCCAGTGACTAACGGCACTTTAGAAACTGCCGGCGCCTACAAAACCTGACTAAAGTTATAAAATCACCCGTACTGTCTAACACGCCTCCCAAACATAGCCCGACACGTCTAACCCTCTATCCGCTATCCCCCCTCACTATCCTAACAATAAAAAATGTATTAACCCCTAAACCGCCACTCCCAGACCCCGCCGCCAGCTATATTAAATCTATAACCCTCTAATGTGAGCCCCTACCCCGCCGCCATCTACCTTACCTACCCCCTAAAGTGAGCCCCTACCCCACCGCCATCTACCTTACCTACCCCCCAAAGTGAGCCCCTACCCTGCCGTCATCTACCTTACCTACCCCCTAAAGTGAGCCCCTACCCCGCCGCCATCTACCTTACCTACCCCCTAAAGTGAGCCACTACCCTGCCGCCATCTACCTTACCTACCCCCTAAAGTGAACCCCTACCCCGCCGCCATCTATCTTACCTACCCCCTAAAGTGAGCCCCTTACACCGCCGCCATATATTTAAAAAATATTAACCCCTAATTTAATCCCCCTACACCGCCGCCAGCTATATTAACTATATTAATCCTAATTATATTAGGGTTAATATAGTTAATATAGTTATTATATTATATATGTTAACTACAGGCAGTCCTCGGGTTACAGACATCTGACTTAAGTACAACTCGTACTTACATACAGAGAAAATAGAGCTTTATCGACAATCCTTCTTTCCAGGATAATCCAAAATACTGAAAATCCAATTGTCACAAGGACAGAAAGTGATGTGAAATTTTCTGAACAGGGGCACAGATAGCAAAACAAACTTTATCCTATGCTATCCAAAACAAAACAAAAATGTTTGGCTAGAGTTTCACCTAAAAAAAGTGCCTGTTCCAACTTACATACAAATTCAACTTAAGAACAAACATGGGGCGCGATCCGATATCGATCGCAGTTTGCGGCGCAAGCGAGGGAACCGGCGTCGCCCGCAGTTTCAGCTCGCAACTCGAGCCATCCCATATAAGTCGCCGTCAGATGCTAACGTGCCGTAAGTCTCACAAACCAGCGATGTCCAGAAATCTGCGTAAGTACAAATTTCTGGCGTCGCCAGTGACTTGCGGCACGTTAGAAACTGCCGGCGCCTATAAAACCTGACTAAAGTTTAAAACACCCGCACTGTCTAACACGCCTCCTAAACATAGCCCGACAAGTCTAACACGCCTCCCTAACATAGCCCGACAAGTCTAACACGCCTCCCTAACATAGCCCGACAAGTCTAACACGCCTCCCTAACATAGCCCGACAAGTCTAACACGCCTCCCTAACATAGCCCGCACTGTCTAACACGCCTCCCTAACATAGCCCGACAAGTCTAACACGCCTCCCTAACATAGCCCGCACTGTCTAACACGCCTCCCTAACATAGCCCGCACTGTCTAACACGCCTCCCTAACATAGCCCGCACTGTCTAACACGCCTCCCTAACATAGCCCGACAAGTCTAACACGCCTCCCTAACATAGCCCGACAAGTCTAACACGCCTCCCTAACATAGCCCGACAAGTCTAACACGCCTCCCTAACATAGCCCGCACTGTCTAACACGTCTCCCTAACATAGCCCGCACTGTCTAACACGTCTCCCTAACATAGCCCGCACTGTCTAACCCTCTATCCGCTATCCCCCCTCACTAGCCTAACAATAAAAAAGCTATTAACCCCTAAACCGCCGCTCCTTTACCCCGCCGCAACCTAATAAAGTTATTAACCCCTAAACCGCCACTCCCGTACCCCGCCGCCAGCTATATTATATCTATAACCCCCTAAAGTGAGCCCCTAACACCGCCGCCATCTATATTAAAATTATTAACCACTAATGTAAGCCCCTTACACCGCCGCCATCTCTATTAAAATGATTAACCCCTAATTTAATCTACCTACCCCGCCGCCAGCTATATTATCTATATTAACCCTAAGTATATTATAGTTAATATAGGTATTACATTATATATATTAACTATATTAACCCTAATTATATTAGGGTTAATATAGTTAATATAGTTACTATAGTATTTATATTAACTATATTAACTCTATCTAACCCTAACTAAATTTATATTAAATTAATCTAATTCATTTATAAACTAAAATATTCCTATTTAAATCTAAATACTTACCTATAAAATAAACCCTAAGATAGCTACAATATAATTAATAATTACATTGTAGCTATGTTAGGGTTAATATTTATTTTACAGGTAAATTGTTAATTATTTTAACTAGGTATAATAGATATTAAATAGTTATTAACTATTTAATATCTACCTAGTTAAAATAATTACCCAATTACCTGTAAAATAAATCCTAACCTAAGTTACAAATACACCTACACTATCAATAAATTTAATAAACTACAAACATCTATCTAAAAATACAATTAAATTAACTAAACTAAATTACAAAAAAAAAACCCCACTAAATTACAAAAAATAAAAAAAAGATTACAAGATATTTAAGCTAATTACACCTATTCTAAGCCCCCTAATAAAATAATAAACCCCCAAAATAAAAAAAATTCCCTGCCCTATTCTAAATTCAACAAATTTCAAAGCTCTTTACCTTACCAGCCCTTAAAAGGGCCTTTTGTGGGGCATGCCCCAAAGAATTCAGCTCTTTTGCATACAACAAATACAATACCCCCCCCCCATTACAACCCACCACCCACATACCCCTATTCTAAACCCACCCAAACCCCCCTTAAAAAAGCCTAACACTACCCCCCTGAAGATCTCCCTACCTTGTCTTCACCACACCGGGCCGAACTCCTGATCCGGGCGATGTCTTCCTCCAAGCGGCAAAGAAGAATTCTTCCTCCGGCGATGTCATCCTCCAAGCGGCAAAGAAGAATTCTTCCTCCGGCGACGTCTTCCTCCAAGCGGCAGCAAAGTCTTCATTCTTCCGGCGGCATCTTCAATCTTCTTTCTTCGCTCCGCCGCCGCGGAGCATCCATCCCGGCCGACTGCTGAACTTGGAATGAGGTACCTTTAAATGACGTCATCCAAGATGGCGTCCGCCGAATTCCGATTGGCTGATAGGATTCTATCAGCCAATCGGAATTAAGTTAAAAAAATCTGATTGGCTGATTCAATCAGCCAATCAGATTCAAGTTCAATCCGATTGGCTGATCCAATCAGCCAATCAGATTGAGCTCGCATTCTATTGGCTGTTCCGGCGGAGCGAAGAAAGAAGATTGAAGATGCCGCCGGAAGAATGAAGACTTTGCTGCCGCTTGGAGGAAGACGTCGCCGGAGGAAGAATTCTTCTTTGCCGCTTGGAGGATGACATCGCCGGAGGAAGAATTCTTCTTTGCCGCTTGGAGGAAGACATCGCCCGGATCGGATCAGGAGTTCGGCCCGGTGTGGTGAAGACAAGGTAGGGAGATCTTCAGGGGGGTAGTGTTAGGCTTTTTTAAGGGGGGTTTGGGTGGGTTTAGAATAGGGGTATGTGGGTGGTGGGTTGTAATGGGGGGGGGGTATTGTATTTGTTGTATGCAAAAGAGCTGAATTCTTTGGGGCATGCCCCACAAAAGGCCCTTTTAAGGGCTGGTAAGGTAAAGAGCTTTGAAATTTGTTGAATTTAGAATAGGGCAGGGAATTTTTTTTATTTTGGGGGTTTATTATTTTATTAGGGGGCTTAGAATAGGTGTAATTAGCTTAAATATCTTGTAATCTTTTTTTTATTTTTTGTAATTTAGTGTTTTTTTTTTTTTGTAATTTAGTTTAGTTAATTTAATTGTATTTTTAGATAGATGTTTGTAGTTTATTTAATTTATTGATAGTGTAGGTGTATTTGTAACTTAGGTTAGGATTTATTTTACAGGTAATTGGGTAATTATTTTAACTAGGTAGATATTAAATAGTTAATAACTATTTAATATCTATTATACCTAGTTAAAATAATTAACAATTTACCTGTAAAATAAATATTAACCCTAACATAGCTACAATGTAATTATTAATTATATTGTAGCTATCTTAGGGTTTATTTTATAGGTAAGTATTTAGATTTAAATAGGAATATTTTAGTTTATAAATGAATTAGATTAATTTAATATAAATTTAGTTAGGGTTAGATAGAGTTAATATAGTTAATATAAATACTATAGTAACTATATTAACTATATTAACCCTAATATAATTAGGGTTAATATAGTTAATATATATAATGTAATACCTATATTAACTATAATATACTTAGGGTTAATATAGATAATATAGCTGGCGGCGGGGTAGGTAGATTAAATTAGGGGTTAATCATTTTAATAGAGATGGCGGCGGTGTAAGGGGCTTACATTAGGGGTTAATAATATTAATATAGCTGGCGGCGGTATAGGGGGATTAGATTAGGGGTTAATAATTTTTATATAGGTGGCGGCGGTGTAAGGGGTCAGATTAGGGGATAGATAAGGTAAATGGCGGCGGTTTTAGAGGCTCACAGTAGGGGGTTAGTTTATGTAGATGGCGGCGGGGTCCGGGAGCGGCGGTTTAGGGGGTAATAACTTTATTAGGGATTTCGGGGGGGGGGGGATCGCGGTTGACAGGGAGATAGACATTGCGCATGCGTTAGGTGTTAGGTTTATTTTCTAGTTAGTTTAGGGAGTTACGGGGCTCCAATAGTCAGCGTAAGGCTTCTTACGGCTGCTTTTTGTGGCGAGGTGAAAATGGAGTAAGTTTTCTCCATTTTCGCCACGTAAGTCCTTACGCTGCATATTGGATACCAAACTGCGCGGGTTTGGTATACCTGCCTATGGCCCAAAAAACTGCGGGCGACGGCAGAAATATACGGGCGTAACTTCTATATGTGATACCAAACCCGCGCAAATATTGGCGTCGCCGGCTTTTGCGGGCGACGATTTATATCGGATCAACCCCCAGAAGTCCCTATCTTGTACGTAACCCGGGGACTGCCTGTATATTAACCCTAATTATATTAGGGTTAATATAGTTAATATCGTTATTATATTATATATATATATTAAGTATAATAACCCTATCTAACTCTAACATCCCTAACTAAATTCTTATTAAAATAGATCTAATTAATATTAATATTATTAATTAAAATATTCCTATTTAAATCTAAATACTTACCTATAAAATAAACCCTAAGATAGCTACAATGTAATTAATAATTACATTGTAGCTATTTTAGGGTTTATATTTATTTTACAGGTAACTTGGCATTTATTTTAACTAGGTACAATAGCTATTAAATAGTTAATAACTATTTAATAGCTACCTAGTTAAAATAATTACCAATTTACCTGTAAAATAAATCCTATCTTAAGTTACAAATATACCTACACTATCAATAAATTAAATAAACTACAAATATCTAAACTAAAATACAATAAAATAATCTAAACTAAATTACATAAAAAAACAAACAGTAAATTATAAAAAATAAAAAAAAGATTACAAGATTTTTAAGCTAATTACACCTATTCTAAGCCCCCTAATAAAATAATAAAGCCCCCCAAAATAAAAAAAATTCCCTACCCTATTCTAAATTTAAAAAGTTCACAGCTCTTTTACCTTACCAGCCCTTAAAAGGACCTTTTGCGGGGCATGCCCCAAAGAAAACAGCTCTTTTGCCTGTAAAAAAAAAAACACAATACCACCCCCCCAACATTACAACCCACCACCCACATACCCCTATTCTAAACCCACCTAACCCCCCCTTAAAAAAACCTAACACTACCCCCCTGTAGATCTCCCTACCTTGTCTTCACCCAGCCGGGCAGAACTCTTCATCCGATCCGGGCGATGTCCAATCAAGCGGCAGAGAAGTCTTCTTCCATCCGGGCGATGTCTTAAATCAAGCGGCAGTGAAGTCTTCTTCCATCCGGCGATGTCTTCAATCAAGCGGCAGTGAAGTCTTCTTCCATCCGGGCGATGTCTTCAATCAAGCGGCAGTGAAGTCTTCTTCCATCCGGCGATGTCTTCAAGCAAAGCGGCATCTTCAATCTTCTTTCTTCGCTCCTCCGCCGCGGAGCATCCATCCTGCACGAAGACTGAACTAGGAATGAGGTACCTTTAAATGACGTCATCCAAGATGGCGTCCGTCGAATTCCGATTAGCTGATAGGATTCTATCAGCCAATCGGAATTAAGGTAGAAAAATCTGATTGGCTGATTAAATCAGCCAATCAGATTCAAGTTCAATCCGATTGGCTTTTAAGGGCTGGTAAGGTAAAAGAGCTGTGAACTTTTTAAATTTAGAATAGAGTAGGGAATTTTTTTTTATTTTGGGGGCTTTATTATTTTATTAGGGTGCTTAGAATAGGTGTAATTATCTTAAAAATCTTGTAATCTTTTTTTTATTTTTTGTAATTTAGTGTTTTGTTTTTTTGTAATTTAGTTTAGATTATTTTATTGTATTTTAGTTTAGATATTTGTAGTTTATTTAATTTATTGATAGTGTAGGTGTATTTGTAACTTAGGTTAGGATTTATTTTACAGGTAAATTGGTAATTATTTTAACTAGGTAGCTATTAAATAGTTAGTAACTATTTAATAGCTATTTTACCTAGTTAAAATAAATGCCAAGTTACCTGTAAAATAAATATAAACCCTAAAATAGCTACAATGTAATTATTAATTACATTGTAGCTATCTTAGGGTTTATTTTATTTTATAGGTAAGTATTTAGATTTAAAGGGACAGTAAACCTTAAAAATAATGTTATATAATTCTGCACATAGTGCAGAATTATATAACATTATTTAAGTGCTATAGCTATAAATGCCTTTTTTACCTTTTAATATGTTAAAAATATGGCGCTTTTACAGACCCGCTCTCTGCTCTCTGCTGAGCGGGTCTGTTATATTTAATCAGTGCATCGGGCCAGCTGTATAGTCACAGCCCGGCCCGACCGTGCCATAGCACTAAGTTCAGCTCGCTCCTGTGACAGGAGCGAGCTGCACTTAGTCTTATGGCGCGGTCGGGCCGGGCTGTGACTATACAGCTGGCCCGATGCGCTGACTAAATATAACAGACCCGCTCAGCAGAGAGCAGAGAGCGGGTCTGTAAAAGCTCCATATTTTTAACATATTAAAAGGTAAAAAAGGCATTTATAGCTATAGCACTTAAATAATGTTATATAATTCTGCACTATGTGCAGAATTATATAACATTATTTTTAAGGTTTACTGTCCCTTTAAATAGGAATATTTTAATTAATAATATTAATATTAATTTGATCTATTTTAATAAGAATTTAGTTAGGGATGTTAGAGTTAGTTAGGGTTATTATACTTAATATATATATAATATAATAACGATATTAACTATATTAACCCTAATATAATTAGGGTTAATATAGTTAATATATATAATATAATAACTATATTAACTATATTAACCCTAATATAATTAGGGTTAATATAGTTAATATAGCTGGCGGCGGTGTAGGGGGATTAAATTAGGGGTTAATATTTTTAAAATATATGGCGGCAGTGTAAGGGGCTCACTTTAGGGGGTAGGTAAGGTAGATGGGGGCGGGGTAGGAGCTCACTTTAGGGGGTAGGTAAGGTAGATGGCGGCGGGGTAGGGACTCACTTTAGGGGGTAGGTAAGGTAGATGGTGGCGGGGTAGGGGCTCACTTTAGGGGGTAGGTAAGGTAGATGGCGGCTGGGTAGGGGCTCACTTTAGGGGGTAGGTAAGGTAGATGGCGGCGGGGTAGGGGCTCACTTTAGGGGGGTAGGTAAGGTAGCTGGCGACGGTGTAGGGGGATCACATTAGGGCATTATACTTTTATTGTAGGTGGCGGCGGGGTCCGGGAACGGCGGTTTAGGGGTTAAATACTTTATTAGGGATTGCAGCGGGGGATCGTGGTTGACAGATAGATAAACATTGCGCATGCGTTAGGTGTTTGGTTTTATTTGGCAGGTAGTTTAGGGAGTTACGGGGCTCCAATAGACAGCGTAAGGCTTACTAAGGCTGCATTTTGTGGCGAGGTGAAAATGGAGTAAGATTTCTCCATTTTCGCCATGTAAGTCCTTACGCTGTATATTGGATACCAAACTGCGCTGGTTTGGTATACCTGCCTATGGCCCAAAAAACTACGGGCGAAGGCAGAAATATACGAGCGTAACTTCTAGGTTACGCCATATATGTGATTCCAAACCAGCGCAAATTTCGGCGTCGCCGGCTTTTGTGGGCGACACTGCATATCGGATCGTGCCCCATATTTCTTTGCACTCTTTATTATTATGTCTGTAGAATCTTCTCATAATTAAAAGCCACTGTTACTGATTGCCCTGCACCTTCTGAATATGCTGCCATAGAATATGTCCATATCAAGAAGCACCTCTTTCCAATATACTTCTGTTTTTCATGAATTATTTGTTAGGTAGGCAGAGGAATGTACATGTTTCTTGAGAACTGAATGGCAACAGTACATGTTTGTAAACTTGTTATTCATATAGGTCTAGATTACAAAAGGAGCACAAAAAAGTAGCACGATTGAGTGCTAACAACGCACAAGATAAATCACTAGACCTCCTATTCTTGGATTCGTATTACAAGTTGAAAGTTAAAAGTTTATATGTGAGTGAACAATTCAGGTGCGCTTTTATGTGGAAGTTTGTACAGCTGTGCTAAATACCTTTTACCATAGACTTCTATGGCGTGCGCTACAAAAACCCTGTTATGGCTTTTAATTGTACACCTAAAGATGCGCAACGCTAAGGGCGCTAACCTAAAGGTGTGTTAAGAAATACTTCAAAAGGATTCACTATGAAGAAAATGTGATATATATACAGTGTGTATATATATATATATATATATATATATATACACACATATATATATACACACCTTTTAGCTCTTTTCAGTCAAACACCTTGTCATATAGCTCCCTTTAAAACACTTGTCATACATACATTTATTTGGACAATAAACTTATATTATATATATATATATATATATATATATATATATATATATATATATATATATATATATATATATATATATATATATATATATATATATACTATATATATATAAATATGAGTGTAATACTTTAATTTATTATGTATTACATGCGTTTAGTTCTACTTTTCTTGTAACCTTAACATTTTACTTCAGATCTCAAATCGCTCTAACTTTTGAAGCGTTATTTGGGCTTTCGCTTGAGTGAAACACATAACTTTCAACTTGTGATATAAGCGATGCTTAGTGCAGTTATAAACTCCGTTAAATGTATATAGGGAGCGCTAAAGAAATGTCGGCCACGCTAAAGATTCTCCGGCTAATATGTTTTCCCCTGGACTTACAATACCACATTGCGTTTTTGACAGCGCACCTTTCACTAGCTCTGCACTTGTGATCTAGGATAAATTGGAACGTTTTTTAGTTGTTTGCCATTTCTTAATTAAGAACCTTTTATATAATTTTAATGCATTCACCTTCATGTATTGGTAAACCTTTAAAAATAATAAGATAGTAGAAGCTTTCTAAATAAGGCATATTTCTTTCTTTCTTGCCTTCGTTCTCTTTTACAGATCATTTGTAAAAGTCTTTAGAACTCTTGTTAAATTGCTCTGCTAACATTACAAAGACCTTCTTTTCATAACGTTAGAAGCTTGGAACATTTCTTCATCATGGGCCAGTGACCCCCTTTCATTAGAAAGCAAATTAATTATACATTCAGAAAGATAAATATAGAATGGTTAACATTTCCATTATTTATAGTAGGTGGCTGAAATTGTTTGTTCTCGGAGAGTGTAAAAGCGCTGGACTCTGGCACAGAAGAAATGTTCTCTGGAGTGATAAATCACACTTTATTATCTAGCAGCCTGATGGAAGAATACGGGTGTGGAAGATACCAGGAGAGCACTACCTACTGGAATAAATAGTGCCTACTATAAATTTTGGTGGAGGAAGGAAACTAGTCTGGCTGTTTTTTAGGGTTCATGCTAAGCCCCTTTCTTATTTGTGATTCTTGATCTGAGATGGTTGAGTAATTTCAGTTGGTTAATTGGAAAACAGGTAGCACCTGTCAAATTTTGGCAGAATTGACTCAACTTTAATCCTTGTTTGTATGTTTTTTTATTTTAATAAAATATGTGTTCCCATATATGTGTCTAAAAACACATTTAGGGCTAGATGTGCAAGCGATATTAGCGCTCCACTGAGTAATAGCAGTGCACAAGCGCAATGCAAATGCAAGCTCACATTCGCATTGCTAGGACGCATTGCGCTCAAGAGAGTGTGCTTCCATAGGCTCCAATGGGAGCCTTATTCTGATGCACAGCGAAGGGGTAAGTAGTGCAGCGATGGCAGCATATTTTTAAATATACATGTACAGTATATGACTATATACATATAAATGTATGTGTTAATAAGTGTATATACACATACTAACACATAATATATATGTATATACACATACTAACACATAAATATATATGTATATACACATAATAACACATAAATATATATGTATATACACATAGTAACACATAAATATATATGTATATACACATACTAACACATAAATATATATGTATATACACATACTAACACATAAATATATATGTATATACACATAATAACACATAAATATATATGTATATACACATAGTAACACATAAATATATATGTATATACACATAGTAACACATAAATATATCTGTATATACACATAGTAACACATAAATATATATGTATATACACATAATAACACATAAATATATATGTATATACACATAATAACACATAAATATATATGTATATACACATAATAACACATAAATATATATGTATATACACATACTAACACATAAATATATATGTATATACACATAGTAACACATCAATATATATGTATATACACATAGTAACACATAAATATATATGTATATACACATAATAACACATAAATATATATGTATATACACACAGTAACACATAAATATATATGTATATACACATAATAACACATAAATATATATGTATATACACATAGTAACACATAAATATATATGTATATACACATACTAACACATAAATATATATGTATATACACATAGTAACACATAAATATATATGTATATACACATAGTTACACATAAATATATATGTATATACAGATAGTAACACATAAATATATATGTATATACACATACTAACACATAAATATATATGTATATACACATAGTAACACAAATATATATGTATATACACATAATAACACATAAATATATATATATACACATACTAACACATAAATATATATGTATATACACATAGTAACACATAAATATATATGTATATACACATAGTAACACATAAATATATCTGTATATACACATAGTAACACATAAATATATATATATACACATACTAACACATAAATATATATGTATACACACACAGTAACACATAAATATATATGTATATACACATAGTAACACATAAATATATCTGTATATACACATAGTAACACATAAATATATATGTATATACACATACTAACACATAAATATATATGTATATACACATAGTAACACATAAATATATATGTATATACACATAGTTACACATAAATATATATGTATATACACATAGTAACACATAAATATATCTGTATAAACACATACTAACACATAAATATATATGTATATACACATACTAACACATAAATATATATGTATATACACATAGTAACACATAAATATATATGTATATACACATAGTAACACATAAATATATATGTATATACACATAGTTACACATAAATATATATGTATATACACATAGTAACACATAAATATATCTGTATAAACACATAGTAACACATAAATATATATGTATATACACATACTAACACATAAATATATATGTATATACACATAGTAACACAAATATATATGTATATACACATAATAACACATAAATATATATATATACACATACTAACACATAAATATATATGTATATACACATAGTAACACATAAATATATATGTATATATATATAGTAACACATACATATATATGTATATACACATAGTAACACATAAATATATATGTATATACACATAGTAACACATAAATATATATGTATATACACATACTAACACATAAATATATATGTATATACACATTGTAACACATAAATATATATGGATATACACATAGTAACACATAAATATACAGTATATGTATATACACATAGTAACACATAAATATACAGTATGTCTATATACACATAATAACACATAAATATATATGTATATACACATATTAACACATAAATATATATGTATATACACATTGTAACACATAAATATATATGTATATACACATATTAACACATAAATATATATGTATATACACATTGTAACACATAAATATATATGTATATACACATAATAACACATAAATATATATGTATATACACATAGTAACACATAAATATACAGTATATGTATATACACATAGTAACACATAAATATACAGTATGTGTATATACACATAATAACACATAAATATATATGTATATACACATACTAACACATAAATATATATGTATATACACATTGTAACACATAAATATATATGGATATACACATAGTAACACATAAATATACAGTATATGTATATACACATAGTAACACATAAATATACAGTATGTGTATATACACATAATAACACATAAATATATATGTATATACACATATTAACACATAAATATATATGTATATACACATTGTAACACATAAATATATATGTATATACACATATTAACACATAAATATATATGTATATACACATTGTAACACATAAATATATATGTATATACACATAATAACACATAAATATATATGTATATACACATACTAACACATAAATATATATGTATATACACATAATAACACATAAATATATATGTATATACACATAATAACACATAAATATATATGTATATACACATAGTAACACATAAATATATATGTATATACACATACTAACACATAAATAGATATGTATATACACATAATAACACATAAATATATATGTATATACACATACTAACACATAAATATATATGTATATACACATAGTAACACATAAATATATATGTATATACACATACTAACACATAAATATATATGTATATACACATACTAACACATAAATATATATGTATATACACATAATAACACATAAATATATATGTATATACACATACTAACACATAAATATATATGTATATACACATATTAACACATACATATATATGTATATACACACAGTAACACATAAATAAATATATATGTATATACACATAGTAACACATAAATATATACTGTATGTATAAAGTCATATACATATATATTTACTGGGAACACACAGTTCCCATAGAGCGCAATGTAAAGGTACTTCTCACTGCCTAGTGCAGTTGTTTTTTATTTAAAAAAAATGCTTCACTTTTTTTAAAATAAAAAAGTTTAATTCCCTCTATTTTGAGGGCATTTGATGCACTTTTAGAAAATTAACCAGAGATCGGATCTCTGGTTAGTTTTTGAAACGCGGTAGCAATAACCAGCAACTTGTAATGGCTGGTTAAATTTGCCCGTTTGCTTGCACACAATAATTTAGCGCTCCACTTGTAATCTGTCTCTTAGTTGTTTATGCTTATGATGGCTGTCACCATCTGACCATCTGTCAGAGAACAATCAGGAGCAATTAACATGAAATAAATGCTGAATATAAATATGTCTTCTAAGTAATAATAGCTTGAGAATAATATGTAGATGCGTTTTTTTTAAATATTATTAGTTGTAAACATATTTAAGAATTAAGTGTAACATTTTAGTTTCTAGAACGTAATAGGCACCTCCATGTTGAAACCTAGATTTCCTTTATCTTATCCCTTCTGCTGAGAATAATTAGGGCCATATTTTAGGGAGTTGCTAAATGTGCAAACAATGGCAGTGCAGAATATATCAACGTTAAAGGGACAGTCTACTCCAATTTCTTTTGGTTTAAAAAGATAGATAATTTTTTATTACCCATTCCCCAGTTTTGCACCAGCAACACGGTTATATTAATACACTTTTTACCTCTGTGATTACCTTGTATCTAAACCTCTGCAGACTGCCCCCTTATTTCATTTCTTTTGACATACTTGCATTTTAGCCAATCAGTGCTCACTCGGTAGTAAGCACAATGATATCTGTATGGCACACACAAACTAGCGCTGTCTAGCTGTTAAAAACTGTCAAAATGCACTGAGATAAGAAGCGTCCGTCAAGGGTTCAGAAATTAGCATGCAAGCCTAGGTTTAGCTTTCAACAAAGAATACCAAGAGAACAAAGCAAATATGATGATAAAAGTAATTTGGAAAGTTGTTTAAAATTGCCCTATCTGAATCATGAAAGTTAAATTTTGACAAGACTATCATTTTAAAGGGAGATAGGTACTATATCAATATAATTGCTACTAACTAGCCTCAGTGTGTCTCTTAAAAATCTAGAATAACTATGTTACAATTAAAAATTCTCATCTGTATTCATAAATTTCAAATGGTGTAGCTAATATTAAAATAATATTTGTTTATCAGTTTCTAATAATCCGATTGACTAAAATGATTTAGTGAATATCGCCCTCTAGTGTCATATGTTAGCTTCATTGGAATTTTCACCTTTTTTTGCTGCAAATACATGTCCAGAAATATCATTAGACTTTATAACAACTTTTTAGGAGTATTACTAATTCTATGTCCCTTTTAAGGAGATTTATTAATTATATTTGTGTATTATGTTTTCTTTGTTGACTCTAATAAAGAGTATTTTTAAATATTTCTGTTTAAAATATAAATTTCTCTTGAAAAAACAACTTTTTCATGTTTTTGAGGTATCCACGACATAGCTTTGGGGCTTGTCCTTGATAGCCAGTGAGTAATTCATATTTTGGTATCAGCTGTTCACGAACATTTCTTCCGACCTTCAATATCAATTTAAACAGCTATAAATGACCTTTTTTATGCAGCAGTGTTTTAGCATTTTTTTTATTTTTTTTCCAAACAACTTTGTTGAAAATAAAATGATGAGATATATATGGTGGGACACGCAGCTCCTCTGATTTACATTTTCAACAGTTACAAGTTTTCGCACAACTACATGGCTAGACTAAACAAAAATCATAATTTCCTAGGAACTTATAAGTTAAAATTAAACAAGAAAGTGGAGAAAGGGAAAAGGGGAAGAAAAGAGAGGAAAAGAAGGGGAAAGGAAGGCAAGTCCTGTCCTGTACACAATTCTCAAGGTGCATCGACTATCAGGTGTTTTTCCGAAATATTTATTTGTCTTATTCGGGGCGCGATCCGATATAGATCGTAGTTTGCGGCGCAAGCGAGGGAACCCGCGTCGCCCGCAGTTTCAGCTCGCAACTCGAGCTATCCCATATACGGCGCCGTCAGATGCTAATGTGCCGTAAATCGGATAAACCAGCGATGTCCAGAAATCTGCGCAAGTACAAATTTCTGGCGTCGCCAGTGACTTGCGGCACGTTAGAAACTGCCGGCGCCTACAAAACCTGACTAAAGTCTAAATCACCCGCACTGTCTAACACGCCTCCTAAACATTGCCCGACACAACTAACCCTCTATCCGCTATCCCCCTCACTATCCTAACAATAACAATGTATTAACCCCTAAACCGCCGCTACCTAATAAAGTTATTAACCCCTAAACCGCCGCCAGCTATATTAAATCTATAACCCCCTAAAGTGAGCCCCTAACACCGCCGCCATCTACCTTACCTACCCCCTAAAGTGAGCCCCTACCCCACCGCTATCTATTTTAAAATTATTAACCCCTAATCTAATCCCCCTACCCCGCCGCCATCTATATTAAATTATTTAACCCCTAAAATACTAAAACAAAGAAACCTTTCTGTGCATGTTTTTATATCTTATATTGTGAGTATTCTGGTCAAAGTTTTTTGTTAATAAAGTGCTGTTTGTTCATACAATATTGCACTATTGGAGTCCATCTGTTTGTATTCACAGACTGCGCTGTTTTCTGTGGGATTGGAGTTACCTAAAATACTAAACTATCCCTACCACTAAACCTAAGTCTAACCCTACAAATAGCCCTGAAAAGGGCTTTTTGCGTGGCATTGCCCCAAAGTAACAGCTCTTTTGCCAGCCCTTAAAAGGGCTTTTTGCGGGGCATGCCCCAAAGAATTCAGCTCTTTTGCCAGCCCTTAAAAGGGCTTTTGGCGGGCTTTGTCACAAAGTAAACTGCTCTTTTGCCTACAATCTACATCCCCCTACACCGCGGCCACCTATAATAAATGTATTAACCCCTAATCTAATCCCCCTACACCGCCGCCAGCTAGATTAACTATATTAACCCTAATTATATTAGGGTTAATATAGTTAATATAGTTATTATATTATATATATTAACTATATTAACCCTAATTATATTAGGGTTAATATAGTTAATATCGTTATTATAATATATATATATAAAGTATAATAACCCTATCTAACTCTAACATCCCTAACTAAACTCTTATTAAAATAAATCTAATATTAATATTATTAATTAAAATATTCCTATTTAAATCTAAATACTTACCTATAAAATAAACCCTAAGATAGCTACAATATAATTAATAATTACATTGTAGCTATGTTAGGGTTTATATTTATTTTACAGGTAAATTGTTAATTATTTTAACTAGGTATAATAGCTATTAAATAGTTATGAACTATTTAAGAGCTACCTAGTTAAAATAATTACCCAATTACCTGTAAAATAAATCCTAACCTAAGTTACAAATACACCTACACTATCAATAAATTAAATAAACTACAAATATCTATCTAAAAATACAATTAAATAAACTAAACTAAATTACAAAAAAACAAACACTAAATTACAAAAAATGAAAAAAAGATTACAAGATTTTTAAGCTAATTACACCTATTCTAAGCCCCCTAATAAAATAATAAAGCCCCCCAAAATAAAAAAAATTCCCTACCCTATTCTAAATTAAAAAAAGTTCAACGCTCTTTTACCTTACCAGCCCTTAAAAGGGCCTTTTGTGGGGGCATGCCCCAAAGAAAACTGCTCTTTTGCCTGAAAAAAAAAACACAATACCACCCCCCAACATTACAACCCACCAATCACATACCCCTAATCTAACCCAAACCCCCCTTAAATAAACCTAACACTATCCCCCTGAAGATCTCCCTACCTTGTCTTCACCACCGGGCCGAACTCCTCATCCGATCCGGGCGATGTCTATCCAAGCGGTAAAGAAGAGGTCTTCATCCCAGCGATGTCTTTATCCAAGCGGCAGCAAAGTCTTCTTCCATCGGGCAGAATCTTCAATCAAGCGGCATCTTGAATCTTCTCTCCACCGACGCGGAGCATCCATCCCGGCCGACGACTGAACGACGAATGAGGTACCTTTAAATGACGTCATCCAAGATGGCGTCCGTCGAATTCCGATTGGCTGATAGGATTCTATCAGCCAATCGGAATTAAGGTAGAAAAATCTGATTGGCTGATTGAATCAGCCAATCAGATTCAAGTTCAATCCGATTGGCTGAACCAATCAGCCAATCAGATTGAGCTCGCATTTTATTGGCTGATCGGAACAGCCAATAGAACGCAAGCTCAATCTGATTGGCTGATTGGTTCAGCCAATCGGATTGAACTTGAATCTGATTGGCTGATTCAATCAGCCAATCAGATTTTTCTACCTTAATTCCGATTGGCTGATAGAATCCTATCAGCCAATCGGAATTCGATGGACGCCATCTTGGATGACGTCATTTAAAGGTACCTCATTCGTCGTTCAGTCGTCGGCCAGGATGGATGCTCCGCGTCGGTGGAGAGAAGATTCAAGATGCCGCTTGATTGAAGATTCTGCCCGATGGAAGAAGACTTTGCTGCCGCTTGGATAAAGACATCGCTGGGATGAAGACCTCTTCTTTACCGCTTGGATAGACATCGCCCGGATCGGATGAGGAGTTCGGCCCGGTGGTGAAGACAAGGTAGGGAGATCTTCAGGGGGGTAGTGTTAGGTTTATTTAAGGGGGGTTTGGGTTAGATTAGGGGTATGTGGGTGGTGGGTTGTAATGTTGGGGGGTGGTATTGTGTTTTTTTTTTCAGGCAAAAGAGCAGTTTTCTTTGGGGCATGCCCCCACAAAAGGCCCTTTTAAGGGCTGGTAAGGTAAAAGAGCTTTGAACTTTTTTTTAATTTAGAATAGGGTAGGGAATTTTTTTTATTTTGGGGGGCTTTATTATTTTATTAGGGGGATTAGAATAGGTGTAATTAGCTTAAAAATCTTGTAATCTTTTTTTTATTTTTTGTAATTTAGTGTTTGTTTGTTTTTGCAGTTTAGTTTATTTAATTGTATTTTTTAGATAGATATTTGTAGTTTATTTAATTTATTGATAGTGTAGGTGTATTTGTAACTTAGGTTAGGATTTATTTTACAGGTAATTGGGTAATTATTTTAACTAGGTAGCTCTTAAATAGTTATTAACTATTTAATAGCTATTATACCTAGTTAAAATAATTAACAATTTACCTGTAAAATAAATATAAACCCTAACATAGCTACAATGTAATTATTAATTATATTGTAGCTATCTTAGGGTTTATTTTATAGGTAAGTATTTAGATTTAAATAGGAATATTTTAGTTTATAATATGAATTAGATTTATTTAATAAGAATTTAGTTAGGGGTGTTAGGGTTAGATAGAGTTAATATAGTTAATATAAATACTATAGTAACTATATTAACTATATTAACCCTAATATAATTAGGGTTAATATAGTTAATATATATAATGTAATAACTATATTAACTATAATATACTTAGGGTTAATATAGATAATATAGCTGGCGGTGGGGTAGGTAGATTAAATTAGGGGTTAATAATTTTAATATAGATGGCGGCGGTGTACAGGGCTTACATTAGGGGTTAATACCATTAATATAGGTGGCGGCGGTGTAGGGAGGGCAGTTTATAGGGCAAAAGAGCTGTTTACTTTGGGGCAAAGCCCCGCAAAAGGCCCTTTTATGGGCTGGTAATAGAGATAATTATTTTAGGGGGATTAGATTAGGGGTTAATAATATTAATATAGCTGGCGGCGGTATAGGGGGATTAGATTATGGGGTCAATAATTTTTATATAGGTGGCGGCGGTGTAAGGGGTCAGATTAGGGGATAGATAAGGTAGATGGTGGCGGTGTAAGGGGTTCACATTAGGGGATAGATCAGTTAGATGGTGGCGGTTTTAGGGGCTCACAGTAGGGGGTTAGTTTATGTAGATGGCGGCGGTTTATGGGTTAAATACTTTATTAGGGATTGCGGCGGGGGATCGCGGTTGACAGGGAGATAGACATTGCGCATGCGTTAGGTGTTAGGTTTATTTAGCAGCCAGTTTAGGGAGTTACGGGGCTCCAATACTCAGCAGAAGGCTTCTTACGGCTGCTTTTTGTGGCGAGGTGAAAATGGAGTAAGATTTCTCCATTTTCGCCACGTAAGTCCTTACGCTGTATATTGGATACCAAACTGCGCGGGTTTGGTATACCTGCCTATGGCCCAAAAAACTACGGGCGACGGCAGAAATATACGCGCGTAACTTCTAGGTTACGCCGTATATAAGATACCAAACCCGCGCAAATATTGGCGTCGCCAGCTTTTGCGGGCGACGATTTTTATCGGATCGACCCCTTGGTTTGTATATATGTTTCCCAAGTCTGGGACATTTCTGCATAGGTTTCCATTTTTCCGTTTTTGAGATAATGATATTCCTCTAATTTTAAACGGTCTGTTACTTTCTCAACCCACATGGTCAATGGAGGGACCCTGTTACTTTTCCAATTTTTGGCTATTAGTTGTTTTGCTCCATTTGTCATTATCGTAAATAAACGTAGATAAGGTTTATATTTAATGTTTGGGGGTTTATTTAGAAGCCATATCGCGGGGTCTAGGGGGAACACAAATCCCAATACAGATTCTATTTCGTTAATTACTTGTCTCCAGAAATTTTGAATGTCGTTACACCACCACCACATGTGTGCAACATTACTATTTACGTGTCCGCATCTCCAACACCTATTCGGTTGGGAGCGGAACAATCTGTGTAGTTTCTTTGGAGTAAAATACCACCTATGTAACATTTTGAAATTAAGTTCCAAAATAGAAGAGGAGATAGAGGATTTCCTAGTGGCGTATAGTATTGAGTTACTCGTTTGGGGGAGTATAAAAATACCCAGAACTGTTTCCCATTTCTCTAAGTACGGGGGTACATATCCTGGGGGTTTCTGAGTTTATTAATTGTGGATAATGTGTGTCTAAGTGGTGGAGTTTGTACGCATAAGGATTCAAAGTTTGTCAGCGGTCTTGTCATGTTATTGTGGTCTTTGTGCTTAAGTATGTAGTTTCTAGCTTGTCTGTATGTGAACCAGTTGGAAAAGTGTTCGTGACCCTCTGCTATCAGGTCAGATTGTGTGCGTATTGATTCATTTGCAATCATGGTTCGTACCGTTATGTCTTTAGTGAAGTTTACTGGGTCTATTGTGGTTACTAGGGGCCGTTTTGTGAACTCTCCATTTTCCAAGAGGGACGTCAATGGTGATGGTATAGAAGAGATAAATAGTGATGTGTTGATAATTTTTTTCCATACCTGAAATGTCTCCCTCGTTACCAGATTACTGTCTGTTTTGAGATGAAGTGTGTTGGAGTTATACCAACACAATCTACCCAGATGGAGTTTTTGGTGCATTAGGTGTTCTAGAGGAACCCAGCGTTTGTGATGATAATGGATATTCCAATCCACAATCCTCTGTAAAAATATAGCCTGTCTATACACTTCGAGATTTGGGACTCCCATTCCTCCCTGTGACCTACGTGATTGCATTATGTTTTGATTTATTCTCGGTGGCCTTTTGTTCCATTTATAATCATTAAATGCTTTTTGTATGGAGGGCAAGTAGTTTTTGGGTAGTGGGATAGGTAGTATTTGTAGATATTAGAGTATTCTTGGGAAGATGTTAATTTTAATAACTTCTATACGTCCCAACCAGGATATCTGTTTAGATCTCCATGAAGAGAGGTCACTAATAATTGCGTGTTTAAGTGGAATGTAGTTCATTGTGAACATGTCGTCAAAGGTTGGCGCTAGTTTAGTGTTTTAGCATTTTAAGGTGCAAACAATGCATTAATATCTGGCTGCTGAGTAATAGATAAACTAACTGTATATTAATATCTGGCTGTTGAGTAATAGATAAACTAACTGTATATTACTATCTGGCTGCTGAGTAATAGATAAACTAACTGTATATTACTATCTGGCTGCTGAGTAATAGATACACTAACTGTATATTAATATCTGGCAGCTGAGTAATAGATAAGCTAACTGTATATTAATATCTGGCTGCTGAGAAATAGATAAACTAACTGTATATTAATATCTGGCAGCTGAGTAATAGATAAACTAACTGTATATCAATATCTGGCTGCTGAGTAATAGATAAACTAACTGTATATTAATATCTGGCTGCTGAGTAATAGATAAACTAACTGTATATTAATATCTGGCTGCTGAGAAATAGATAAACTAACTGTATATTAATATCTGGCAGCTGAGTAATAGATAAACTAACTGTATATTAATATCTGGCTGCTGAGTAATAGATAAACTAACTGTATATTAATATCTGGCTGCTGAGTAATAGATTAACTGTATATTAATATCTGGCTGCTGAGAAATAGATAAACTAACTGTATATTAATATCTGGCAGCTGAGTAATAGATAAACTAACTGTATATTAATATCTGGCTGCTGAGTAATAGATAAACTAACTGTATATTAATATCTGGCAGCTGAGTAATAGATAAACTAACTGTATATTAATATCTGGCTGCTGAGTAATAGATAAACTAACTGTATATTAATATCTGGCTGCTGAGTAATAGATAAACTAACTGTATATTACTATCTGGCTGCTGAGTAATAGATAAACTAACTGTATATTAATATCTGGCAGCTGAGTAATAGATAAACTAACTGTATATTAATATCTGGCTGCTGAGTAATAGATAAACTAACTGTATATTACTATCTGGCTGCTGAGTAATAGATAAACTAACTGTATATTACTATCTGGCTGCTGAGTAATAGATAAACTAACTGTATATTACTATCTGGCTGCTGAGTAATAGATAAACTGTGTATTACTATCTGGCTGCTGAGTAATAGATGAACTAACTGTATATTAATATCTGGCAGCTGAGTAATAGATAAACTAACTGTATATTAATATTTGACTGCTGAGAAATAGATAAACTAACTGTATATTACTATCTGGCTGCTGAGCAATAGAAAAACTAACTGTATATTAATATCTGGCTGCTGAGTAATAGATAAACTAACTGTATATTAATATCTGGCTGCTGAGTAATAGATAAACTAACTGTATATAAATATCTGGCAGCTGAGTAATAGATAAACTAACTGTATATTAATATCTGGCTGCTGAGTAATAGATAAACTAACTGTATATTAATATCTGGCTGCTGAGTAATAGATAAACTAACTGTATATTACTATCTGGCTGCTGAGTAATAGATAAACTAACTGTATATTAATATCTGGCCGCTGATTAATAGATAAACTAATTGTATATTAATATCTGGCAGCTGAGTAATAGATAAACTAACTGTATATTAATATCTGGCTGCTGAGTAATAGATAAACTAACTGTATATTAATATCTGGCTGCTGAGTAGTAGATAAACTAAACTGTATATCACTATCTGGCTGCGGAGTAATAGATAAACTAACTGTATATTAATATCTGGCTGCTGAGTAATAGATAAACTAAACTGTATATTACTATCTGGCTGCGGAGTAATAGATAAACTAACTGCATATTAATATCTGGCAGCTGAGTAATAGATAAACTAACTGTATATTAATATCTGGCAGCTGAGTAATAGATAAACTAACTGTATATTAATATTTGGCTGCTGAGTAATAGATAAACTAACTGTATATTAATATCTGGCTGCTGAGTAATAGATAAACTAACTGTATATTAATATCTGACAGCTGAGTAATAGATAAACTAACTGTATATTAATATCTGGCTGCTGAGTAATAGATAAACTAACTGTATATTAATATCTGGCTGCTGAGTAATAGATAAACTAAACTGTATATTACTATCTGGCTGCGGAGTAATAGATAAACTAACTGTATATTAATATCTGGCAGCTGAGTAATAGATAAACTAACTGTATATTAATATCTGGCAGCTGAGTAATAGATAAACTAACTGTATATTAATAGTTGGCTGCTGAGTAATAGATAAACTAACTGTATATTAATATCTGGTTGCTGAGTAATAGATAAACTAACTGTATATTACTATCTGGCTGCTGAGTAATAGATAAACTAACTGTATATTACTATCTGGCTGCTGAGTAATAGATAAACTAACTGTATATTAATATCTGGCTGCTGAGTAATAGATAAACTAACTGTATATTACTATCTGGCTGCTGAGTGATAGATAAACTAACTGTATATTAATATCTGGCAGCTGAGTAATAGTTAAACTAACTGTATATTAATATCTGGCTGCTGAGTAATAGATAAACTAACTGTATATTAATATCTGGCAGCTGAGTAATAGATAAACTAACTGTATATTAATATCTGGCAGCTGAGTAATAGATAAACTAACTGTATATTAATATCTGGCAGCTGAGTAATAGATAAACTAACTGTATATTAATATCTGGCTGCTGAGTAATAGATAAACTAACTGTATATTACTATCTGGCTGCTGAGTAATAGATAAACTAACTGTATATTACTATCTGGCTGCTGAGTAATAGATAAACTAACTGTATATTACTATCTGGCTGCTGAGTAATAGATAAACTAACTGTATATTAATATCTGGCTGCTGAGTAATAGATAAACTAACTGTATATTACTATCTGGCTGCTGAGTAATAGATAAACTAACTGTATATTAATATCTGGCTGCTGAGTAATAGATAAACTAACTGTATATTAATATCTGACAGCTGAGTAATAGATACGCTAACTGTATATTAATATCTGACAGCTGAGTAATAGATAAACTAACTGTATATTACTATCTGGCTGCTGAGTAATAGATAAACTAACTGTGTATTACTATCTGGCTGCTGAGTAATAGATAAACTAACTGTATATTAATGATATCTGACAATCAAGTATGTAT
The DNA here is from genome assembly GCF_027579735.1 of Bombina bombina. Taxonomy (NCBI): domain Eukaryota; kingdom Metazoa; phylum Chordata; class Amphibia; order Anura; family Bombinatoridae; genus Bombina; species Bombina bombina. The sequence continues at coordinate 16,610,627 of NC_069506.1, forward strand.
AAAATTGCCAGTTTTCTGAGATATTAAAGGGAAATAAAACCCCACAATTTTCTTTAATTATTCAAATAGAACATACAATTTTAAACCACTTTCCAATTCACCTCTAAAATCAAATTTGCCTCATTCTCTTAGTATCCTTTGTTGAAGAAGCTACAATGAGCCATTAGCATCAGGAATGACATAAGTGCAGCAACCAATCAGCATGAAGCTGCCACTAGTGTATTGCTCCTGAGCCTACTTAGGTATGCTGTCAACAAAGGGTACCAAGAGAAATATGTGGGTTTGATAAGAGAAGCAAATTTAATTGTTTTTAATTATGTGCTCCATTTGAATCATGAAAGTTTATTATTGACTTCCATTAACTATTTACAATGTATTTCTTCTGAATTACTCTTTAAATTTGTCTGTTCATGGTTCAACACACACTCAAAGCACACAAACACACACACATATATACTTACATACACACATACCACACATACATACACACATATACACTCATACACATACACACACATACACTCATACATACCACACATACATATACACACACATATATACTCATACATACACACATACCACACATACATACATATACACATACCACACATACACATACACACACATATACACTCATACATACACACATACCACACATACACATACACACACATATATACTCATACATACACACATACCACACACACACATACACACACATATACACTCATACATTCACACATACCACACATACATATACACACACACATATACACTCATACATACACACATACCAGACATACATATACACACACACATATACACTCATACATACACACATACCACACATACATATACACACACATATACACTCATACATACACACATACCACACATACACATACACACACATATACACTCATACATACACACATACCACACATACACATACACACACATATACACTCATACATACACACATACCACACATACATATACACACACATATACACTCATACATACACACATACCACACATACACATACACACACATATACACTTATACATACACACAAACCACACATACATATATACACACACATATACACTCATACATACACACATACCACACATACATATACAAACACATATACACTCATACATACACACATACCACACATACATATACACACACATACACTCATACATACACCCATACCACACATACATATACACACATATACACTCATACATACACACATACCACACATACATATACACACACATACACTCATACATACACACATACCACACATATACACACTCACACATACACACATACCACACATACATATACACACATATACTCATACATACACACATACCACACATACATACACACACATATACACTCATACATACACACATACCACACATACATATACACACACATACACTCATACATACACACATACCACACATACATATACACACATACACTCATACATACACACATACCACACATACATACACACAAATATACACTCATACATACACACATACCACACATACATATACACACACATACACTCATACATACACACATACCACACATACATATACACACATACACTCATACACACACACATACCACACATACATACATACACACATACCACACATACATACACACATACCACACGTACACTCATACATACACACATACCACACATACACTCATACATACACACATACATACCACACATACATATACACACACATACACTCATACATACCACACATACATATACACACACATACACTCATTCATACACACATACCACACATACATATACACACACATACCATCATACATACACACATACCACACATACATACATACATACATACACACACATATACACTCATACATACACACAAACCACACATACATATACACACACATATACACTCATACATACACACATACCACACATACATATACACACACATATACACTCATACATACACACATACCACACATACATATACACTCATACATACACACATACCACACATATACACACTCATACATACACACATACCACATATACATATACACACACATACACTCATATATACACACATACCACACATATACACACTCATACATATAAACATACCACACATACATATACACACATACACTCATACATACACACATACCACACATACATACACACACACATATACACTCATACATACACACATACCACACATACATATACACACACATACACTCATACATACACACATACCACACATACATACCACACATACATACATACATACCACACATACATACACACATACCACACATACACTCATACATACACACATACCACACATACACTCATACATACACACATACCACACATACATATACACACACATACACTCATACATACACACATACCACACACATACACTCATACATACCACACATACATATACACACATACACTCATACATACACACATACCACACATACATATACACACACATACCATCATACATACACACATACCACACATACATACATACACACATACCACACATACATATACACACACATACATACATACATACATACATACACACATACCACACATACATACACACATACAGCACATACACTCATACATACACACATACCACACATACAAACATATATACACACATACCACACATACATATACACACACATACACTCATACATACACACATACCACACATACATATACACACATACATTCATAAATACACACATACCACACATACATATACACACACATACACTCATACACACACACATACATATACACACACATACACTCATACATACACACATACCACACATACATGTACACACACATACACTCATACATACATACATACACACATACCATACATACATATACACACAAATACACTCATACATACACACATACCACACATACATATACACACATATACACTCATACATACACACATACATATACACACACACATACACTCATACATACACACATACCACACATACATGTACACACACATACACTCATACATACATACATACACACATACCATACATACATATACACACAAATACACTCATACATACACACATACCACACATACATATACACACATATACACTCATACATACACACATACATATACACACATATACACTCATACATACACACATGCCACACACATATACACTCATACATACACACATACCACACATACATATACACACACATACACTCATACATACACACATACCACACATATACACACTCATACATACATACACACATACCACACATACATATACACACATACACTCATACATACACACATACCACACATACATACACACACATATACACTCATACATACACACATACCACACATACATATACACACACATACACTCATACATACACACATACCACACATACATATACACACATACACTCATACATACACACATACCACACATACATACACACATACCACACATACACTCATACATACACACATACCACACATACACTCATACATACACACATACATATACACACACATACACTCATACATACACACATACCACACATATACACACTCATACATACACACATACCACACATACATATACACACATACCACACATACACTCATACATACACACATACCACACATACACTCATACATACACACATACCACACATACATACACACACATATACACTCATACATACACACATACCACACATACATATACACACACATACCATCATACATACACACATACCACACATACATACATACACACATACCACACATACATATACACACACATACACTCATACATACACACATACCACACATACATACATACACACATACCACACATACATACACACATACCGCACATACACTCATACATACACACATACCACACATACAATCATATATACACACATACCACACATACATATACACACACATACACTCATACATACCACACATACATACACACACACATACACTCATACATACACACATACCACACATACATATACACACACATATACACTCATACATCCACACATACATATACACACACATACACTCATACATACACACATACCACACATACATATGCATACAAATACACTCATACATACACACATACCATACATACATATACACACACATACACTCATATATACACACATACCACACATGTACACACACATATCACACATATACACACATATACACTCATACATACACACATGCACACACATACACTCATACATTCACACATACCATACATACATACATATACACACAAATACACTCATACATACCACACATACACACACAAATGCACTCATACATATACACACACATACACTCATACATACACACATACCACACATACATATACACACCAATACACTCATACATACACACATACCACACATATACACACACATACCACACATAACACACACATAAACACATATACACACATATACACACACATACCACACATATACACACATATACACTCATACATACACACATGCACACACATATACACTCATACATACACACATACCACACATACATATATCACACAAATGTACTCATATATACACACATACCACAAATATACACACAAATACACTCATACATACACACATATCACACATACATATACACACACATACACACATAAACACATATACATGCACACACCTATACATACACACACAAATATACATACATGCACATACACACACATACACACACATAAACACATATACATACACACACAAACGCACACACCTAAACATACACACAAATATACATACACACACAAACAAACATAAATACATATACACACACACATAAACACATATACATACACGCACATACAAACATAAACACATATACACACACACTCACATACACACACATACATACACACTCATAAACACATATACATACACGCACATACACACATAAACACACATACACACACACATACAGACACATACAGGCACACATAAACACATATACAGGTGAAACTCGAAAAATTTGAATATCGTGCAAAAGTTAATTTATTTTATTTTATTTCAAAAGTTGAAACTAATATATGAGATAGACTCATTAGATGCAAAGCAAGATAGTTCAAGCCGTGATTTGTCATAATTGTGATGATAATGGCTTACAGCTCATGAAAACCCCAAATCCACAATCTCAGAAAAGTAATATATTACATGCAATCAATAAAACATGGATTGTACATAGAACAATATTGGATCTCTGAAAAGTATAAGCATGCAAACTGTATGTACTCAGTACTTGGTTTGGGTCCCTTTTGCAGCAATTACTGCCTCTATGCGGCGTGGCATGGAAGCTATCAGCCTGTGGCACTGCTGAGGTGTTATGGAAGACCAGGATGCTTCAATAACGGCCTTCAGCTCTTCTGCATTGTTCGGGCTCATGTCTCTCATCTTTCTCTTGGCAATGCCCCATAGATTCTCTATGGGGTTCAGGTCAGGCGAGTTTGCTGGCCAATAAAGCACAGTAATTCCACGGTCATTGAACCAGGTTTTGGTGCTTTTGGCAGTGTGGGCAGGTGCCAAGTCCTGCTGGAAAATGAAGTCAGCATCCCCATAGAGCTCATCTGCAGAAGGAAGCATGAAGTGCTCCAAAATCTCCTGGTAGACGGCCGAGTTGACCCTGGACTTAATGAAGCACAGTGGACCAACACCAGCAGATGACATGGCTCCCCAAATCAACACAGACTGTGGAAACTTCACACTGAACTTCAAGCATCTTGCAGTGTGTGCCTCTCCACTCTTCCTCCATACTCTGGGTCCTTGGTTTCCAAATGAGATGCAAAATTTGCTCTCATCAGAAAAGAGGACTTTGGACCACTGAGCAACAGACCAGGTCTGTTTTTCTTTAACCCACGTAAGACGCTTCTGATGTTTGTTGTTCAGGAGTGGCTTGACAAGAGGAATACAACATTTGAAGCCCATGTCCAGGATCCGTCTGTGTGTGGTGGCTCTTGATGCACTGACTCCAGTCTCAGTCCACTCCTTGTGAAAGTCCCCAACACTTTTGAATGGCCTTTTCCTGACAATTCTCTCCAGGCTGCAGTCATCCCTGCTGCTTGTGCACCTTTTTCTTCCACATTTTTCCCTTCCACATAACTTTCTATTAATGTGCTTTGATACAGCACTTTGGGAACATCCAACTTCTTTTGCAATTACCTTTTGAGGCTTTCCTTCCTTATGGAGGGTGTCAATGATGGTTTTCTGCACAACTGTCAGGTCAGCAGTCTTTCGCATGATTGTGAATCCTACTGAACCAGACTGAGAGACCATTTAAAGGCTCAGGAACCCTTTGCATGTGTTATGGCTTAATTAGCTGATTAGAGTGGGACACTTTGAGCCTAGAATATTGCACCTTTTCACAATATTCTAATTTTTCTGAGATTGTGGATTTGGGGTTTTCATGAGCTGTAAGCCATAATCATCACAATTATGACAACTCACGGCTTGAACTATCTTGCTTTGCATTTAATGAGTCTATCTCATATATTAGTTTCACCTTTAAGTTGCATTAGTGAAATAAATTAACTTTTGCATAATATTCTAATTTTTCAAGTTTCACCTGTACATACACTCACATACACACATAAACACATATACATACACACACACACACACACAAATGCACACACCTATACATACACGCACATACACATACACACATAAACACATATACATACACACACACACAAATGCACACACCTATACATACACGCACATACACATACACACATAAACACATATACATACATACACACAAACACACACACACATATACATACACGCACATACACACATAAACACATATACATACATACACACAAACACACACACCTATACATACACGCACATACACATACACACATAAACACATATACATACATACACACAAACACACACACCTATACATACACGCACATACACATACACACATAAACACATATACATACAAACACACACCTATACATACACGCACATACACACATAAACACATATACATACACACACACAAACACACACCTATACATACACGCACATACACACACACATAAACACATATACATACAAACACACAAACACACACACATATACATACACACACACACAAACACACACACATATACATACACATACACATGCACATACACACATAAACACATACACACACACAAACACACACACCTATACATACACGCACATACACATACACATACACACATAAACACATATTCATACATACACACAAACACACACACACATATACATACACATACACGCACATACACACATAAACACATATACATACACATACACAAACACACACCTATACATACACGCACATACACATACACATACACACATAAACACATATACATACATACACACAAACACACACACATATACATACACATACACGCACATACACACATAAACACATATACATACACACACACGCACACACCTATACACACACATATACATACACATACACGCACATACACACATAAACACATATACATACACACACACGCACACACCTATACACACACACATATACATACACATACACGCACATACACACATATACAAGTTTTAGTAGATTGTTACATAGAAGAGTTCACATTTATTTTTATTCTGTTACAGAATCAAATAAACCTTTTTCAAACTTCTGTATAGCAAGAGGAGAGGAAATCCTCCAAGCAAAGTTTTGTCAAACTAGGAAGAGAACAAGAAATAGCAGTAAAAAGACAATAAATATCTGTGGGTGGAGATCAGGCAAGTTGGACATTACAGAATGAACTATGAAGAATTCAGAATAAAATGGGAGAGCGGTAACAGAAAAGTGATGGTGAAAAAACAGAAGAGATAAAGAAAAATTAATTTTGTACAGCAAAATGGTGGCTGCGAGAAAAAACAACCATGAACTGAATAAATAACAGATCTATGGACACAAGAATAATGGAGCTACCGATCCGTTTATTTATTTGGACCATTCTATTAATTTGCCTTTTGCCTCTGTGCCAAACTCGGGTGATGAGACCTCCAAAGTGGAAGTGTCCTATGGTCTGCAACTGCACCTTTGATAACGTCATCTGTTACGGCTCAAGTTACATTCCCCGGACTTACTCCTCCGACATCATTTCAGTGTGAGAAAAACAACTTTTCTACTTGCACATCTTACCTTTCCTCTGAATGTTCATGTATTTACCTGGCACACAGAACAATAAACATCCCTCTTTATCCCACAGTATTCACCTGCAGCTTGTACACATAAAGTATTCCTGTATCCCACAGTATTCACCTGCACCCTGTACACATAAAGTCCTCCTGTATACCACAGTATTCACCTGCACCCTGTACACATAAAGTTCTCCTGTATCCCAAAGTATTCACCTGCACTCTGTACACATAAAGTCCTCCTGTATCCCACAGTATTCACCTGCACCCTGTACACATAAAGTCCTCCTGTATCCCACAGTATTCACCTGCACCCTGTACACATAAAGTCCTCCTGTATCCCAGAGTATTCACCTGGCACCCTGTACACATAAAGTCCTCCTGTATCCAACAGTATTCACCTGCACCCTGTACACATAAAGTCCTCCTGTATCCCACAGTATTCACCTGCAGCTTGTACACATAAAGTATTCCTGTATCCCACAGTATTCCCCTGCACCCTGTACACATAAAGTCCTCCTGTATCCAACAGTATTCACCTGCACCCTGTACACATAAAGTCCTCCTGTATCCTACAGTATTCACCTGCAGCTTGTACACATAAAGTATTCCTGTATCCCACAGTATTCACCTGCACCCTGTACACATAAAGTCCTCCTGTATACCACAGTATTCACCTGCACCCTGTACACATAAAGTCCTCCTGTATCCAACAGTATTCACCTGCACCCTGTACACATAAAGTCCTCCTGTATCCCACAGTATTCACCTGCAGCTTGTACACATAAAGTATTCCTGTATCCCACAGTATTCACCTGCACCCTGTACACATAAAGTCCTCCTGTATCCCACAGTATTCACCTGCACCCTGTACACATAAAGTTCTCCTGTATCCCAAAGTATTCACCTGCACTCTGTACACATAAAGTCCTCCTGTATCCCACAGTATTCACCTGCACCCTGTACACATAAAGTCTTCCTGTATCCCACAGTATTCACCTGCACCCTGTACACATAAAGTCCTCATGTATCCCACAGTATTCACCTGCACCCTGTACACATAAAGTCCTCCTGTATCCCAGAGTATTCACCTGGCACCCTTTACACATAAAGTCCCCCTGTATCCCACAGTATTCACCTGGCACCCTGTACACATAAAGTCCCCCTGTATCCCACAGTATTCACCTGCACCCTGTACACATAAAGTCCTCCTGTATCCCACAGTATTCACCTGCACCCTGTACACATAAAGTGCTCCTGTATCCAACAGTACTCACCTGCACCCTGTACACATAAAGTCCTCCTGTATCCCACAGTATTCACCTGCACCCTGTACACATAAAGTCCTCCTGTATCCCACAGTATTCACCTGCACCCTGTACACATAAAGTCCTCCTGTATACAACAGTATTCAACTGCACCCTGTACACATAAAGTCCTCCTGTATCCCACAGTTTTCACCTGCACCCTGTACACATAAAGTCCCCCTGTATCCCACAGTATTCACCTGCACCCTGTACACAAAAAGTCCTCCTGTATACCACAGTATTCACCTGCACCCTGTACACATAAGGTCCTCCTGTATCCCACAGTATTCACCTGCACTCTGTACACATAAAGTCCTCCTGTATCCAACAGTATTCACCTGCACCCTGTACACATAAAGTCCCCCTGTATCGCACAGTATTCACCTGTACCCTGTACACATAAAGTCCTTCTGTATCCCACAGTATTCACCTGGCACCCTGTACACATAAAGTCCTCCTGTATCCCACAGTATTCACCTGCACCCTGTACACATCAAGTCCTCCTGTATCCCAGAGTATTCACCTGCACCCTGTACACATAAAGTCCTCCTGTATCCCAGAGTATTCACCTGCACCCTGTACACATAAAGCCCTCCTCTATACCACAGTATTCACCTGCACTCTGTACACATAAAGTCCTCCTGTATCCCAGAGTATTCACCTGGCACCCTGTACACATAAAGTCCCCCTGTATCCCACAGTATTCACCTGCACCCTGTACACAAAAAGTTCTCCTGTATCCCACAGTATTCACCTGCACCCTGTACACATAAAGTCCTCCTGTATACCACAGTATTCACCAGCACCCTGTACACATAAGGTCCTCCTGTATCCCACAGTATTCACCAGCACTCTGTACACATAAAGCCCTCCTGTATCCAACAGTATTCACCTGCACCCTGTACACATAAAGTCCCCCTGTATCGCACAGTATTCACCTGCACCCTGTACACATAAAGTCCTTCTGTATCCCACAGTATTCACCTGGCACCCTGTACACATAAAGTCCTCCTGTATCCCAGAGTATTCACCTGCACCCTGTACACATAAAGTCCTCCTCTATACCACAGTATTCACCTGCACCCTGTACACATAAAGTCCTCCTGTATCCCAGAGTATTCACCTGGCACCCTGTACACATAAAGACCCCCTGTATCCCACAGTATTCACCTGCACCCTGTACACATAAAGTTCTCCTGTATCCCACAGTATTCACCTGCACCCTGTACACATAAAGTTCTCCTGTATCCCACAGTATTCACCTGCACTCCGTACATATAAAGTCCTCCTGTATCCCACAGTATTTACCTGGCACCCTGTACACATAAAGTCCCCCTGTATCCCACAGTATTCACCTGGCACCCTGTACGCATAAAGTCCTCCTGTATCCAACAGTATTCACCTGCACCCTGTACAAATAAAGTCCCCCTGTATCCCACAGTATTCACCTGCACCCTGTACACATAAAGTCCTCCTGTATCCCACAGTATTCACCTGCACCCTGTACACATAAAGTACTCCTGTATCCCTGAGTATTCACCTGCACCCTGTACACATAAAGTTCTCCTGTATACCACAGTATTCACCTGCACCATGTACACATAAGGTCCTCCTGTATCCCACAGTATTCACCTGCACTCTGTACACATAAAGTCCTACTGTATCCCACAGTATTCACCTGCACTCTGTACACATAAAGTCCTCCTGTATCCCACAGTATTCACTTGCACCCTGTACACATAAAGTCCTCCTGTATCCCACAGTATTCACCTGCACCCTGTACACATAAAGTCTTCCTGTATCCCAGAGTATTCACCTGGCACCCTGTACACATAAAGTCCCCCTGTATCCCACAGTATTCACCTGGCACCCTGTAAACATAAAGTCCCCCTGTATTCCACAGTATTCACCTGCACCCTGTACACATAAAGTCCTCCTGTATCCCACAGTATTCACCTGCACCCTGTACACATAAAGTGCTCCTGTATCCAACAGTATTCACCTGCACCCTGTACACATAAAGTCCTCCTGTATCCCACAGTATTCACCTGCACCCTGTACACATAAAGTCCTCCTGTATCCCACAGTATTCACCTGCACCCTGTACACATAAGGTCCTCCTGTATCCCACAGTATTCACCTGCACCCTGTACACATAAAGTCCTCCTGTATCCCACAGTATTCACCTGCACCCTGTACACATAAAGTCCTCCTGTATCCCACAGTATTCACCTGCACCCTGTACACATAAAGTCCTCCTGTATCCCAGAGTATTCACCTGGCACCCTGTACACATAAAGTCCTCCTGTATCCAACAGTATTCACCTGCGCCCTGTACACATAAAGTCCTCCTGTATCCCACAGTATTCAACTGCAGCTTGTACACAGAAATTATTCCTGTATCCCACAGTATTCACCTGCACCCTGTACACATAAAGTCCTCCAGTATCCAACAGTATTCACCTGCACCCTGTACACATAAAGTCCTCCTGTATCCCACAGTATTCACCTGCAGCTTGTACACATAAAGTATTCCTGTATCCCACAGTATTCACCTGCACCCTGTACACATAAAGTCCTCCTGTATACCACAGTATTCACCTGCACCCTGTACACATAAAGTCCTCCTGTATCCAACAGTATTCACCTGCACCCTGTACACATAAAGTCCTCCTGTATCCCACAGTATTCACCTGCAGCTTGTACACATAAAGTATTCCTGTATCCCACAGTATTCACCTGCACCCTGTACACATAAAGTCCTCCTGTATCCCACAGTATTCACCTGCACCTGTACACATAAAGTTCTCCTGTATCCCAAAGTATTCACCTGCACTCTGTACACATAAAGTCCTCCTGTATCCCACAGTATTCACCTGCACCCTGTACACATAAAGTCCTCCTGTATCCCACAGTATTCACCTGCACCCTGTACACATAAAGTCCTCATGTATCCCACAGTATTCAACTGCACCCTGTACACATAAAGTCCTCCTGTATCCCAGAGTATTCACCTGGCACCCTTTACACATAAAGTCCCCCTGTATCCCACAGTATTCACCTGGCACCCTGTACACATAAAGTCCCCCTGTATCCCACAGTATTCACCTGCACCCTGTACACATAAAGTCCTCCTGTATCCCACAGTATTCACCTGCACCCTGTACACATAAAGTGCTCCTGTATCCAACAGTACTCACCTGCACCCTGTACACATAAAGTCCTCCTGTATCCCACAGTATTCACCTGCACCCTGTACACATAAAGTCCTCCTGTATCCCACAGTATTCACCTGCACCCTGTACACATAAAGTCCTCCTGTATACAACAGTATTCACCTGCACCCTGTACACATAAAGTCCTCCTGTATCCCACAGTTTTCACCTGCACCCTGTACACATAAAGTCCCCCTGTATCCCACAGTATTCACCTGCACCCTGTACACATAAAGTCCTCCTGTATACCACAGTATTCACCTTCACCCTGTACACATAAAGTCCTCCTGTATCCAACAGTATTCACCTGCACCCTGTACACATAAAGTCCCCCTGTATCGCACAGTATTCACCTGTACCCTGTACACATAAAGTCCTTCTGTATCCCACAGTATTCACCTGGCACCCTGTACACATAAAGTCCTCCTGTATCCCACAGTATTCACCTGCACCCTGTACACATAAAGTCCTCCTGTATCCCAGAGTATTCACCTGGCACCCTGTACACATAAAGTCCCCCTGTATCCCACAGTATTCACCTGCACCCTGTACACATAAAGTTCTCCTGTATCCCACAGTATTCACCTGCACCCTGTACACATAAAGTCCTCCTGTATACCACAGTATTCACCTGCACACTGTACACATAAGGTCCTCCTGTATCCCACAGTATTCACCTGCACCCTGTACACATAAAGTCCTCCTCTATACCACAGTATTCACCTGCACCCTGTACACATAAAGTCCTCCTGTATCCCAGAGTATTCACCTGGCACCCTGTACACATAAAGTCCCCCTGTATCCCACAGTATTCACCTGCACCCTGTACACATAAAGTCCCCCTGTATCGCACAGTATTCACCTGCACCCTGTACACATAAAGTCCTTCTGTATCCCACAGTATTCACCTGGCACCCTGTACACATAAAGTCCTCCTGTATCCCAGAGTATCCACCTGCACCCTGTACACATAAAGTCCTCCTCTATACCACAGTATTCACCTGCACCCTGTACACATAAAGTCCTCCTGTATCCCAGAGTATTCACCTGGCACCCTGTACACATAAAGACCCCCTGTATCCCACAGTATTCACCTGCACCCTGTACACATAAAGTTCTCCTGTATCCCACAGTATTCACCTGCACCCTGTACACATAAAGTTCTCCTGTATCCCACAGTATTCACCTGCACTCCGTACATATAAAGTCCTCCTGTATCCCACAGTATTTACCTGGCACCCTGTACACATAAAGTCCCCCTGTATCCCACAGTATTCACCTGGCACCCTGTACGCATAAAGTCCTCCTGTATCCAACAGTATTCACCTGCACCCTGTACAAATAAAGTCCCCCTGTATCCCACAGTATTCACCTGCACCCTGTACACATAAAGTCCTCCTGTATCCCACAGTATTCACCTGCACCCTGTACACATAAAGTACTCCTGTATCCCTGAGTATTCACCTGCACCCTGTACACATAAAGTTCTCCTGTATACCACAGTATTCACCTGCACCATGTACACATAAGGTCCTCCTGTATCTCACAGTATTCACCTGCACTCTGTACACATAAAGACCTACTGTATCCCACAGTATTCACCTGCACTCTGTACACATAAAGTCCTCCTGTATCCCACAGTATTCACTTGCACCCTGTACACATAAAGTCCTCCTGTATCCCAGAGTATTCACCTGGCACCCTGTACACATAAAGTCCCCCTGTATCCCACAGTATTCACCTGGCACCCTGTAAACATAAAGTCCCCCTGTATTCCACAGTATTCACCTGCACCCTGTACACATAAAGTCCTCCTGTATCCCACAGTATTCACCTGCACCCTGTACACATAAAGTGCTCCTGTATCCAACAGTATTCACCTGCACCCTGTACACATAAAGTCCTCCTGTATCCCACAGTATTCACCTGCACCCTGTACACATAAGGTCCTCCTGTATCCCACAGTATTCACCTGCACCCTGTACACATAAAGTCCTCCTGTATCCCACAGTATTCACCTGCACCCTGTACACATAAAGTCCTCCTGTATCCCAGAGTATTCACCTGCACCCTGTACACATAAAGTCCTCCTGTATCCCAGAGTATTCACCTGCACCCTGTACACATAAAGTCCTCCTGTATCCAACAGTATTCACCTGCACCCTGTACACATAAAGTCCTCCTGTATCCCAGAGTATTTACCTGGCACCCTGTACACATAAAGTCCCCCTGTATCCCACAGTATTCACCTGCACCCTGTACACATAAAGTTCTCCTGTATCCCACAGTATTCACCTGCACCCTGTACACATAAAGTTCTCCTGTATCCCACAGTATTCACCTGCACTCCGTACATATAAAGTCCTCCTGTATCCCACAGTATTTACCTGGCACCCTGTACACATAAAGTCCCCCTGTATCCCACAGTATTCACCTGGCACCCTGTACGCATAAAGTCCTCCTGTATCCAACAGTATTCACCTGCACCCTGTACAAATAAAGTCCCCCTGTATCCCACAGTATTCACCTGCACCCTGTACACATAAAGTCCTCCTGCATCCCACAGTATTCACCTGCACCCTGTACACATAAAGTACTCCTGTATCTCTGAGTATTCACCTACACCCTGTACACATAAAGTTCTCCTGTATACCACAGTATTCACCTGCACCATGTACACATAAGGTCCTCCTGTATCCCACAGTATTCACCTGCACTCTGTACACATAAAGTCCTACTGTATCCCACAGTATTCATCTGCACTCTGTACACATAAAGTCCTCCTGTATCCCACAGTATTCACTTGCACCCTGTACACATAAAGTCCTCCTGTATCCCACAGTATTCACATGCACCCTGTACACATAAAGTCCTCCTGTATCCCACAGTATTCACCTGCACCCTGTACACATAAAGTCCTCCTGTATCCAACAGTATTCACCTGCACCCTGTACACATAAAGTCCCCCTGTATCGCACAGTATTCACCTGTACCCTGTACACATAAAGTCCTTCTGTATCCCACAGTATTCACCTGGCACCCTGTACACATAAAGTCCTCCTGTATCCCACAGTATTCACCTGCACCCTGTACACATAAAGTCCTCCTGTATCCCAGAGTATTCACCTGGCACCCTGTACACATAAAGTCCCCCTGTATCCCACAGTATTCACCTGCACCCTGTACACATAAAGTTCTCCTGTATCCCACAGTATTCACCTGCACCCTGTACACATAAAGTCCTCCTGTATACCACAGTATTCACCTGCACACTGTACACATAAGGTCCTCCTGTATCCCACAGTATTCACCTGCACCCTGTACACATAAAGTCCTCCTCTATACCACAGTATTCACCTGCACCCTGTACACATAAAGTCCTCCTGTATCCCAGAGTATTCACCTGGCACCCTGTACACATAAAGTCCCCCTGTATCCCACAGTATTCACCTGCACCCTGTACACATAAAGTCCCTCTGTATCGCACAGTATTCACCTGCACCCTGTACACATAAAGTCCTTCTGTATCCCACAGTATTCACCTGGCACCCTGTACACATAAAGTCCTCCTGTATCCCAGAGTATCCACCTGCACCCTGTACACATAAAGTCCTCCTCTATACCACAGTATTCACCTGCACCCTGTACACATAAAGTCCTCCTGTATCCCAGAGTATTCACCTGGCACCCTGTACACATAAAGACCCCCTGTATCCCACAGTATTCACCTGCACCCTGTACACATAAAGTTCTCCTGTATCCCACAGTATTCACCTGCACCCTGTACACATAAAGTTCTCCTGTATCCCACAGTATTCACCTGCACTCCGTACATATAAAGTCCTCCTGTATCCCACAGTATTTACCTGGCACCCTGTACACATAAAGTCCCCCTGTATCCCACAGTATTCACCTGGCACCCTGTACGCATAAAGTCCTCCTGTATCCAACAGTATTCACCTGCACCCTGTACAAATAAAGTCCCCCTGTATCCCACAGTATTCACCTGCACCCTGTACACATAAAGTCCTCCTGTATCCCACAGTATTCACCTGCACCCTGTACACATAAAGTACTCCTGTATCCCTGAGTATTCACCTGCACCCTGTACACATAAAGTTCTCCTGTATACCACAGTATTCACCTGCACCATGTACACATAAGGTCCTCCTGTATCTCACAGTATTCACCTGCACTCTGTACACATAAAGACCTACTGTATCCCACAGTATTCACCTGCACTCTGTACACATAAAGTCCTCCTGTATCCCACAGTATTCACTTGCACCCTGTACACATAAAGTCCTCCTGTATCCCACAGTATTCACCTGCACCCTGTACACATAAAGTCCTCCTGTATCCCAGAGTATTCACCTGGCACCCTGTACACATAAAGTCCCCCTGTATCCCACAGTATTCACCTGGCACCCTGTAAACATAAAGTCCCCCTGTATTCCACAGTATTCACCTGCACCCTGTACACATAAAGTCCTCCTGTATCCCACAGTATTCACCTGCACCCTGTACACATAAAGTGCTCCTGTATCCAACAGTATTCACCTGCACCCTGTACACATAAAGTCCTCCTGTATCCCACAGTATTCACCTGCACCCTGTACACATAAGGTCCTCCTGTATCCCAGAGTATTCACCTGCACCCTGTACACATAAAGTCCTCCTGTATCCCACAGTATTCACCTGCACCCTGTACACATAAAGTCCTCCTGTATCCCAGAGTATTCACCTGCACCCTGTACACATAAAGTCCTCCTGTATCCCAGAGTATTCACCTGCACCCTGTACACATAAAGTCCTCCTGTATCCAACAGTATTCACCTGCACCCTGTACACATAAAGTCCTCCTGTATCCCAGAGTATTTACCTGGCACCCTGTACACATAAAGTCCCCCTGTATCCCACAGTATTCACCTGCACCCTGTACACATAAAGTTCTCCTGTATCCCACAGTATTCACCTGCACCCTGTACACATAAAGTTCTCCTGTATCCCACAGTATTCACCTGCACTCCGTACATATAAAGGCCTCCTGTATCCCACAGTATTTACCTGGCACCCTGTACACATAAAGTCCCCCTGTATCCCACAGTATTCACCTGGCACCCTGTACGCATAAAGTCCTCCTGTATCCAACAGTATTCACCTGCACCCTGTACAAATAAAGTCCCCCTGTATCCCACAGTATTCACCTGCACCCTGTACACATAAAGTACTCCTGTATCCCACAGTATTCACCTGCACCCTGTACACATAAAGTACTCCTGTATCCCTGAGTATTCACCTACACCCTGTACACATAAAGTTCTCCTGTATACCACAGTATTCACCTGCACCATGTACACATAAGGTCCTCCTGTATCCCACAGTATTCACCTGCACTCTGTACACATAAAGTCCTACTGTATCCCACAGTATTCATCTGCACTCTGTACACATAAAGTCCTCCTGTATCCCACAGTATTCACTTGCACCCTGTACACATAAAGTCCTCCTGTATCCCACAGTATTCACCTGCACCCTGTACACATAAAGTCCTCCTGTATCCCACAGTATTCACCTGCACCCTGTACACATAAAGTCCTCCTGTATACCACAGTATTCACCTGCACCCTGTACACATAAAGTCCCCCTGTATCCCACAGAATTCACCTGCACCCTGTACACATAAAGTCCCCCTGTATCCCACAGTATTCACCTGCACCCTGTACACATAAAGTTCTCCTGTATCCCAAAGTATTCACCTGCACTCTGTACACATAAAGTCCTCCTGTATCCCACAGTATTCACCTGCACCCTGTACACATAAAGTCCTCCTGTATCCCAGAGTATTCACCTGGCACCCTGTACACATAAAGTCCCCCTGTATCCCACAGTATTCACCTGCACCCTGTATACATAAAGTCCTCCTGTATCCCACAGTATTCGCCTGCACCCTGTACACATAAAGTGCTCCTGTATCCAACAGTATTCACCTGCACCCTGTACACATAAAGTCCTCCTGTATCCCACAGTATTCACCTGCACCCTGTACACATAAAGTCCTCCTGTATCCCACAGTATTCACCTGCACTCTGTACACATAAAGTCCTCCTGTATACAACAGTATTCACCTGCACCCTGTACACATAAAGTCCTCCTGTATCCCACAGTTTTCACCTGCACCCTGTACACATAAAGTCCCCCTGTATCCCACAGTATTCACCTGCACCCTGTACACATAAAGTCCTCCTGTATACCACAGTATTCACCTGCACCCTGTACACATAAGGTCCTCCTGTATCCCACAGTATTCACCTGCACTCTGTACACATAAAGTCCTCCTGTATCCCACAGTATTCACCTGCACCCTGTACACATAACGTCCCCCTGTATCGCACAGTATTCACCTGCACCCTGTACACATAAAGTCCTCCTGTATCCCACAGTATTCACCTGCACCCTGTACACATAAAGTCCTCCTATATACCAGAACAATAAACATCCCTCTTTATCCCACAGTATTCACCTGCACCCTGTACACATAAAGTCCCCCTGTATCCCAAAGTATTCACCTGCACCCTGTACACATAAAGTCCTTCTGTATCCCACAGTATTCACCTGGCACCCTGTACACATAAAGTCCTTCTGTATCCCACAGTATTCACCTGCACCCTGTACACATAAAGTTCCCCTGTATCCCACAGTATTCACCTGCACTCTGTACACATAAATTCCTCCTGTATCCCACAGTATTCACCTGCACCCTGTACACATAAAGTCCTCCTGTATCCCACAGTATTAACCTGCACCCTGTACACATAAAGTCCTCCTGTATCCCAGAGTATTCACCTGCACCCTGTACACATAAAGTCCTCCTGTATCCCAGAGTATTCACCTGCACCCTGTACACATAAAGTCCTCCTGTATCCCAGAGTATTCACCTGCACCCTGTACACATAAAGTCCTCCTCTATACCACAGTATTCACCTGCACCCTGTACACATAAAGTCCTCCTGTATCCCAGAGTATTCACCTGGCACCCTGTACACATAAAGTTCTCCTGTATACCACAGTATTCACCTGCACCATGTACACATAAGGTCCTCCTGTATCCCACAGTATTCACCTGCACTCTGTACACATAAAGTCCTCCTGTATCCCACAGTATTCACCTGCACCCTGTACACATAAAGTCCTCCTGTATCCCACAGTATTCACTTGCACCCTGTACACATAAAGTCCTCCTGTATCCCACAGTATTCACATGCACCCTGTACACATAAAGTCCTCCTGTATCCCACAGTATTCACCTGCACCCTGTACACATAAAGTCCTCCTGTATACCACAGTATTCACCTGCACCCTGTGCACATAAAGTCCCCCTGTATCCCACAGTATTCACCTGCACCCTGTACACATAAAGTCCCCCTGTATCCCACAGTATTCACCTGCACCCTGTACACATAAAGTTCTCCTGTATCCCAAAGTATTCACCTACACTCTGTACACATAAAGTCCTCCTGTATCCCACAGTATTCACCTACACTCTGTACACATAAAGTCCTCCTGTATCCCACAGTATTCACCTGCACCCTGTACACATAAAGTCCTCCTGTATCCCGCAGTATTCACTAGCACCCTGTACACATAAAGTCCTCCTGTATCCCACAGTATTCACATGCACCCTGTACACATAAAGTCCTCCTGTATCCCACAGTATTCACCTGCACCCTGTACACATAAAGTCCTCCTGTATACCACAGTATTCACCTGCACCCTGTACACATAAAGTCCCCCTGTATCCCACAGTATTCACCTGCACCCTGTACACATAAAGTCCCCCTGTATCCCACAGTATTCACCTGCACCCTGTACACATAAAGTTCTCCTGTATACCACAGTATTCACCTGCACCATGTACACATAAGGTCCTCCTGTATCTCACAGTATTCACCTGCACTCTGTACACATAAAGACCTACTGTATCCCACAGTATTCACCTGCACTCTGTACACATAAAGTCCTCCTGTATCCCACAGTATTCACTTGCACCCTGTACACATAAAGTCCTCCTGTATCCCACAGTATTCACCTGCACCCTGTACACATAAAGTCCTCCTGTATCCCAGAGTATTCACCTGGCACCCTGTACACATAAAGTCCCCCTGTATCCCACAGTATTCACCTGGCACCCTGTAAACATAAAGTCCCCCTGTATTCCACAGTATTCACCTGCACCCTGTACACATAAAGTCCTCCTGTATCCCACAGTATTCACCTGCACCCTGTACACATAAAGTGCTCCTGTATCCAACAGTATTCACCTGCACCCTGTACACATAAAGTCCTCCTGTATCCCACAGTATTCACCTGCACCCTGTACACATAAGGTCCTCCTGTATCCCAGAGTATTCACCTGCACCCTGTACACATAAAGTCCTCCTGTATCCCACAGTATTCACCTGCACCCTGTACACATAAAGTCCTCCTGTATCCCAGAGTATTCACCTGCACCCTGTACACATAAAGTCCTCCTGTATCCCACAGTATTCACCTGCACCCTGTACACATAAAGTCCTCCTGTATCCAACAGTATTCACCTGCACCCTGTACACATAAAGTCCTCCTGTATCCCAGAGTATTTACCTGGCACCCTGTACACATAAAGTCCCCCTGTATCCCACAGTATTCACCTGCACCCTGTACACATAAAGTTCTCCTGTATCCCACAGTATTCACCTGCACCCTGTACACATAAAGTTCTCCTGTATCCCACAGTATTCACCTGCACTCCGTACATATAAAGGCCTCCTGTATCCCACAGTATTTACCTGGCACCCTGTACACATAAAGTCCCCCTGTATCCCACAGTATTCACCTGGCACCCTGTACGCATAAAGTCCTCCTGTATCCAACAGTATTCACCTGCACCCTGTACAAATAAAGTCCCCCTGTATCCCACAGTATTCACCTGCACCCTGTACACATAAAGTACTCCTGTATCCCACAGTATTCACCTGCACCCTGTACACATAAAGTACTCCTGTATCCCTGAGTATTCACCTACACCCTGTACACATAAAGTTCTCCTGTATACCACAGTATTCACCTGCACCATGTACACATAAGGTCCTCCTGTATCCCACAGTATTCACCTGCACTCTGTACACATAAAGTCCTACTGTATCCCACAGTATTCATCTGCACTCTGTACACATAAAGTCCTCCTGTATCCCACAGTATTCACTTGCACCCTGTACACATAAAGTCCTCCTGTATCCCACAGTATTCACATGCACCCTGTACACATAAAGTCCTCCTGTATCCCACAGTATTCACCTGCACCCTGTACACATAAAGTCCTCCTGTATACCACAGTATTCACCTGCACCCTGTACACATAAAGTCCCCCTGTATCCCACAGAATTCACCTGCACCCTGTACACATAAAGTCCCCCTGTATCCCACAGTATTCACCTGCACCCTGTACACATAAAGTTCTCCTGTATCCCAAAGTATTCACCTGCACTCTGTACACATAAAGTCCTCCTGTATCCCACAGTATTCACCTGCACCCTGTACACATAAAGTCCTCCTGTATCCCAGAGTATTCACCTGGCACCCTGTACACATAAAGTCCCCCTGTATCCCACAGTATTCACCTGCACCCTGTATACATAAAGTCCTCCTGTATCCCACAGTATTCGCCTGCACCCTGTACACATAAAGTGCTCCTGTATCCAACAGTATTCACCTGCACCCTGTACACATAAAGTCCTCCTGTATCCCACAGTATTCACCTGCACCCTGTACACATAAAGTCCTCCTGTATCCCACAGTATTCACCTGCACTCTGTACACATAAAGTCCTCCTGTATACAACAGTATTCACCTGCACCCTGTACACATAAAGTCCTCCTGTATCCCACAGTTTTCACCTGCACCCTGTACACATAAAGTCCCCCTGTATCCCACAGTATTCACCTGCACCCTGTACACATAAAGTCCTCCTGTATACCACAGTATTCACCTGCACCCTGTACACATAAGGTCCTCCTGTATCCCACAGTATTCACCTGCACTCTGTACACATAAAGTCCTCCTGTATCCCACAGTATTCACCTGCACCCTGTACACATAACGTCCCCCTGTATCGCACAGTATTCACCTGCACCCTGTACACATAAAGTCCTCCTGTATCCCACAGTATTCACCTGCACCCTGTACACATAAAGTCCTCCTATATACCAGAACAATAAACATCCCTCTTTATCCCACAGTATTCACCTGCACCCTGTACACATAAAGTCCCCCTGTATCCCAAAGTATTCACCTGCACCCTGTACACATAAAGTCCTTCTGTATCCCACAGTATTCACCTGGCACCCTGTACACATAAAGTCCTTCTGTATCCCACAGTATTCACCTGCACCCTGTACACATAAAGTTCCCCTGTATCCCACAGTATTCACCTGCACTCTGTACACATAAATTCCTCCTGTATCCCACAGTATTCACCTGCACCCTGTACACATAAAGTCCTCCTGTATCCCACAGTATTAACCTGCACCCTGTACACATAAAGTCCTCCTGTATCCCAGAGTATTCACCTGCACCCTGTACACATAAAGTCCTCCTGTATCCCAGAGTATTCACCTGCACCCTGTACACATAAAGTCCTCCTGTATCCCACAGTATTCACCTGCACCCTGTACACATAAAGTACTCCTCTATACCACAGTATTCACCTGCACCCTGTACACATAAAGTCCTCCTGTATCCCAGAGTATTCACCTGGCACCCTGTACACATAAAGTTCTCCTGTATACCACAGTATTCACCTGCACCATGTACACATAAGGTCCTCCTGTATCCCACAGTATTCACCTGCACTCTGTACACATAAAGTCCTCCTGTATCCCACAGTATTCACCTGCACTCTGTACACATAAAGTCCTCCTGTATCCCACAGTATTCACTTGCACCCTGTACACATAAAGTCCTCCTGTATCCCACAGTATTCACATGCACCCTGTACACATAAAGTCCTCCTGTATCCCACAGTATTCACCTGCACCCTGTACACATAAAGTCCTCCTGTATACCACAGTATTCACCTGCACCCTGTGCACATAAAGTCCCCAAGTATCCCACAGTATTCACCTGCACCCTGTACACATAAAGTCCCCCTGTATCCCACAGTATTCACCTGCACCCTGTACACATAAAGTTCTCCTGTATCCCAAAGTATTCACCTACACTCTGTACACATAAAGTCCTCCTGTATCCCACAGTATTCACCTACACTCTGTACACATAAAGTCCTCCTGTATCCCACAGTATTCACCTGCACCCTGTACACATAAAGTCCTCCTGTATCCCGCAGTATTCACTAGCACCCTGTACACATAAAGTCCTCCTGTATCCCACAGTATTCACATGCACCCTGTACACATAAAGTCCTCCTGTATCCCACAGTATTCACCTGCACCCTGTACACATAAAGTCCTCCTGTATACCACAGTATTCACCTGCACCCTGTACACATAAAGTCCCCCTGTATCCCACAGTATTCACCTGCACCCTGTACACATAAAGTCCCCCTGTATCCCACAGTATTCACCTGCACCCTGTACACATAAAGTTCTCCTGTATCCCAAAGTATTCACCTGCACTCTGTACACATAAAGTCCTCCTGTATCCCACAGTATTCACCTGCACCCTGTACACATAAAGTCCTCCTGTATCCCAGAGTATTCACCTGGCACCCTGTACACATAAAGTCCTCCTGTATCCAACAGTATTCACCTGCACCCTGTACACATAAAGTCCTCCTGTATCCCACAGTATTCACCTGCAGCTTGTACACATAAAGTATTCCTGTATCCCACAGTATTCACCTGCACCCTGTACACATAAAGTCCTCCTGTACACCACAGTATTCACCTGCACCCTGTACACATAAAGTCCTCCTGTATCCAACAGTATTCACCTGCACCCTGTACACATAAAGTCCTCCTGTATCCCACAGTATTCACCTGCAGCTTGTACACATAAAGTATTCCTGTATCCCACAGTATTCACCTGCACCCTGTACACATAAAGTCCTCCTGTATCCAACAGTATTCACCTGCACTCTGTACACATAAAGTCCTCCTGTATCCCACAGTATTCACCTGCACCCTGTACACATAAAGTCCTCCTGTATCCCACAGTATTCACCTGCACCCTGTACACATAAAGTCCTCCTGTATCCCACAGTATTCGCCTGCACCCTGTACACATAAAGTCCTCCTGTATCCCAGAGTATTCACCTGGCACCCTTTACACATAAAGTCCCCTTGTATCCCACAGTATTCACCTGCACCCTGTACACATAAAGTCCCCCTGTATCCCACAGTATTCACCTGCACCCTGTACACATAAAGTCCCCCTGTATCCCACAGTATTCACCTGCACCCTGTACACATAAAGTCCTCCTGTATACAAGAGTATTCACCTGCACCCTGTACACATAAAGTCCTCCTGTATCCCACAGTTTTCACCTGCACCCTGTACACATAAAGTCCTCCTGTATACAAGAGTATTCACCTGCACCCTGTACACATAAAGTCCTCCTGTATCCCACAGTTTTCACCTGCACCCTGTACACATAAAGTCCCCCTGTATCCCACAGTATTCACCTGCACCCTGTACACATAAAGTCCTCCTGTATCCCACAGTATTCACCTGCACCCTGTACACATAAAGTCCCCCTGTATCCCACAGTATTCACCTGCACCCTGTACACATAAAGTCCTCCTGTATACAAGAGTATTCACCTGCACCCTGTACACATAAAGTCCTCCTGTATCCCACAGTTTTCACCTGCACCCTGTACACATAAAGTCCCCCTGTATCCCACAGTATTCACCTGCACCCTGTACACATAAAGTCCTCCTGTATACCACAGTATTCACCTGCACCCTGTACACATAAGGTCCTCCTGTAGGAGGTGGAGGTGAGCGCCAAAGTAGGCTGAGGAAGGGGGGAAGGGGACGACTGTTAGGCTGATAGAGTGGTGCCCATAATGTGGGTCCTCCTAATGATAGTTGTGGAGTAAGTGTACAAAGTATAATGATAAAATGGTTATATAGGGTAAAAATGTATATCAATATTTATTCCACACAATTGGTTAAAAATGTCAGTGATCTTCTAAAAAATACAGTCAAAAAAATAATAAACAATCATAGACAATCATGGATCCATGTTACAATAACGAAATGTTGAAAAAGACATAAAATCAAAATAAAAGTAGAAATGTACAATAAAAATGAGCTGATACACCTAAAAACGTTTGGCAAAGAATGACCTGATAGGCCAAGTATCTAAGTATGGATGGTACACTATGGTACAGTCCAGATATTGATGAGTGTTCTTATAGTTGTATTTATCCAAACAGATAGCAATGTGACAAAAGAAAGTGTCTTTATCTATATCCAATTCTGAAAAAATTCCAAAACAGTGTGTGTCCTGTGCTTGAAAAAATAGAAATAAAAATAAAAATACAAACTTAAAAATGTGAAAAACAATGTGATCACTGGATGTCAAAAAAATGGAAAAAGTTAATGTTTTGCTTCAATCGCTATTTTATAGCACTTCCGGAAGTGAAATATGTGCCTAACGAAATTAACATAGAGATATAACGAAAATAAAAATCGGAAGCTTCAATTTATAATAAACAAAGGGGGTTTGTTCAACAAACAAATAGAGAGTCATTGAAGCAAAACATTAACATTCACTCATAGGACATAAGCCATTACTAGTACTCAGAAGGGAAACCGGAAGCCAACACAGTAAACATTAGCGAAACCGGAAGTGCAGGTCGAAAACAATTTTACCAACCCTAAATATGCTAACCAAGGGCATATATGTAAAGGTAATATTCCAAACAGAATTGGCCCTGAGAACACAGTAACAGCTAATAGTTAAAATTAATTTTTTAATAGCACGACTTAAAACGAAACTTTTTGCCCATACCCATAATGCACTTAACAGGAAGGGGCGTGGCCTATTAGTTTTTGGCGCCCAAACATCAGCTACAGCTCTTATAAATTCCCTTAGCTTACTCACAATGTTAGTCTTGATAAAGGCCAGGAGTACATGGCCGAAACGCGTCGACTGATTTGAGTAAGCATAATACTGATATACCCACTGAACAGTTTGTATATATTATAGTATTGTTTGTTTTCTTTACAGGTTTTTGCACAGTTTTATTTGTCTTATTGCATCAAACTGGGCGACAACTTCACTGCACAGAAATCACTATATCATTTTGGACACTTTTTGATTAACTTTTGAAAGACTAATTTTTTGCTTCACTTGTTTGAGGATTTCCACATTTTTGCTAAGTTACTTATTTTTTTCTAACTTTTTCCATTTTTTTGACATCCAGTGATCACATTGTTTTTCACATTTTTAAGTTTGTATTTTTATTTTTATTTCTATTTTTTCAAGCACAGGACACACACTGTTTTGGAATTTTTTCAGAATTGGATATAGATAAAGACACTTTCTTTTGTCACATTGCTATCTGTTTGGATAAATACAACTATAAGAACACTCATCAATATCTGGACTGTACCATAGTGTACCATCCATACTTAGATACTTGGCCTATCAGGTCATTCTTTGCCAAACGTTTTTAAGTGTATCAGCTCATTTTTATTGTACATTTCTACTTTTATTTTGATTTTATGTCTTTTTCAACATTTCGTTATTGTAACATGGATCCATGATTGTCTATGATTGTTTATTATTTTTTTGACTGTATTTTTTAGAAGATCACTGACATTTTTAACCAATTGTGTGGAATAAATATTGATATACATTTTTACCCTATATAACCATTTTATCATTATACTTTGTACACTTACTCCACAACTATCATTAGGAGGACCCACATTGTGGGCACCACTCTATCAGCCTAACAGTCGTCCCCTTCCCCCCTTCCTCAGCCTACTTTGGCGCTCACCTCCACCCCCTACCGTTTTCTATTTATATTGGGTACACTAGGGTACCCGCTGAGGAGAGCTAGAGGTATTCCCAATCCACTTCCCCACATCTGTCTTCTGCGCAGGATTTACATCTTTTCTCTTTAAGGTCCTCCTGTATCCCACAGTATTCACCTGCACTCTGTACACATAAAGTCCTCCTGTATCCCACAGTATTCACCTGCACCCTGTACACATAAAGTCCCCCTGTATCGCACAGTATTCACCTGCACCCTGTACACATAAAGTCCTCCTGTATCCCACAGTATTCACCTGCACCCTGTACACATAAAGTCCTCCTATATACCAGAACAATAAACATCCCTCTTTATCCCACAGTATTCACCTGCACCCTGTACACATACAGTCCCCCTGTATCCCAAAGTATTCACCTGCACCCTGTACACATAAAGTCCTTCTGTATCCCACAGTATTCACCTGGCACCCTGTACACATAAAGTCCCCCTGTATCCCACAGTATTCACCTGCACTCTGTACACATAAATTCCTCCTGTATGCCACAGTATTCACCTGCACCCTGTACACATAAAGTCCTCCTGTATCCCACAGTATTAACCTGCACCCTGTACACATAAAGTCCTCCTGTGTCCCAGAGTATTCACCTGCACCCTGTACACATAAAGTCCTCCTCTATACCACAGTATTCACCTGCACCCTGTACACATAAAGTCCTCCTGTATCCCAGAGTATTCACCTGGCACCCTGTACACATAAAGTCCCCCTGTATCCCACAGTATTCACCTGCACCCTGTACACATAACGTTCTCCTGTATCCCACAGTATTCACCTGCACCCTGTACACATAAAGTTCTCCTGTATCCCACAGTATTCACCTGCACTCCGTACATATAAAGTCCTCCTGTATCCCACAGTATTCACCTGCACTCCGTACACATAAAGTCCTTCTGTATCCCACAGTATTTACCTGGCACCCTGTACACATAAAGTACTCCTGTATCCCTGAGTATTCACCTGCACCCTGTACACATAAAGTTCTCCTGTATACCACAGTATTCGCCTGCACCATGTACACATAAGGTCCTCCTGTATCCCACAGTATTCACCTGCACTCTGTACACATAAAGTCCTCCTGTATCCCACAGTATTCACCTGCACTCTGTACACATAAAGTCCTCCTGTATCCCACAGTATTCACTTGCACCCTGTACACATAAAGTCCTCCTGTATCCCACAGTATTCACATGCACCCTGTACACATAAAGTCCTCCTGTATCCCACAGTATTAACCTGCACCCTGTACACATAAAGTCCTCCTGTATCCCAGAGTATTCACCTGCACCCTGTACACATAAAGTCCTCCTGTATCCCAGAGTATTCACCTGCACCCTGTACACATAAAGTCCTCCTGTATCCCAGAGTATTCACCTGCACCCTGTACACATAAAGTCCTCCTCTATACCACAGTATTCACCTGCACCCTGTACACATAAAGTCCTCCTGTATCCCAGAGTATTCACCTGGCACCCTGTACACATAAAGTTCTCCTGTATACCACAGTATTCACCTGCACCATGTACACATAAGGTCCTCCTGTATCCCACAGTATTCACCTGCACTCTGTACACATAAAGTCCTCCTGTATCCCACAGTATTCACCTGCACTCTGTACACATAAAGTCCTCCTGTATCCCACAGTATTCACTTGCACCCTGTACACATAAAGTCCTCCTGTATCCCACAGTATTCACATGCACCCTGTACACATAAAGTCCTCCTGTATCCCACAGTATTCACCTGCACCCTGTACACATAAAGTCCTCCTGTATACCACAGTATTCACCTGCACCCTGTACACATAAAGTCCCCCTGTATCCCACAGTATTCACCTGCACCCTGTACACATAAAGTCCCCCTGTATCCCACAGTATTCACCTGCACCCTGTACACATAAAGTTCTCCTGTATCCCAAAGTATTCACCTACACTCTGTACACATAAAGTCCTCCTGTATCCCACAGTATTCACTAGCACCCTGTACACATAAAGTCCCCCTGTATCCCACAGTATTCACCTGTACACATAAAGTCCTCCTGTATACAAGAGTATTCACCTGCACCCTGTACACATAAAGTCCTCCTGTATCCCACAGTTTTCACCTGCACCCTGTACACATAAAGTCCCCCTGTATCCCACAGTATTCACCTGCACCCTGTACACATAAAGTCCTCCTGTATACCACAGTATTCACCTGCACCCTGTACACATAAGGTCCTCCTGTAGGAGGTGGAGGTGAGCGCCAAAGTAGGCTGAGGAAGGGGGGAAGGGGACGACAGTTAGGCTGATAGAGTGGTGCCCATAATGTGGGTCCTCCTAATGATAGTTGTGGAGTAAGTGTACAAAGTATAATGATAAAATGGTTATATAGGGTAAAAATGTATATCAATATTTATTCCACACAATTGGTTAAAAATGTCAGTGATCTTCTAAAAAATACAGTCAAAAAAATAATAAACAATCATAGACAATCATGGATCCATGTTACAATAACGAAATGTTGAAAAAGACATAAAATCAAAATAAAAGTAGAAATGTACAATAAAAATGAGCTGATACACCTAAAAACGTTTGGCAAAGAATGACCTGATAGGCCAAGTATCTTAGTATGGATGGTACACTATGGTACAGTCCAGATATTGATGAGTGTTCTTATAGTTGTATTTATCCAAACAGATAGCAATGTGACAAAAGAAAGTGTCTTTATCTATATCCAATTCTGAAAAAATTCCAAAACAGTGTGTGTCCTGTGCTTGAAAAAATAGAAATAAAAATAAAAATACAAACTTAAAAATGTGAAAAACAATGTGATCACTGGATGTCAAAAAAATGGAAAAAGTTAGAAAAAAATAAGTAACTTAGCAAAAATGTGGAAATCCTCAAATAAGTGAAGCAAAAAATTAGTCTTTCAAAAGTTAATCAAAAAGTGTCCAAAATGATATAGTGATTTCTGTGCAGTGAAGTTGTCGCCCAGTTTGATGGAATAAGACAAATAAAACTGTGCAAAAACCTGTAAAGAAAACAAACAATACTATAATATATACAAACTGTTCAGTGGGTATATCAGTATTATGCTTACTCAAATCAGTCGACGCGTTTCGGCCATGTACTCCTGGCCTTTATCAAGACTAACATTGTGAGTAAGCTAAGGGAATTTATAAGAGCTTTAGCTGATGTTTGGGCGTCAAAAACTAATAGGCCACGCCCCTTCCTGTTAAGTGCATTATGGGTATGGGCAAAAAGTTTCGTTTTAAGTCGTGCTATTAAAAAATTAATTTTAACTATTAGCTGTTACTGTGTTCTCAGGGCCAATTCTGTTTGGAATATTACCTTTACATATATGCCCTTGGTTAGCATATTTAGGGTTGGTAAAATTGTTTTCGACCTGCACTTCCGGTTTCGCTAATGTTTACTGTGTTGGCTTCCGGTTTCCCTTCTGTGTACTAGTAATGGCTTATGTCCTATGAGTGAATGTTAATGTTTTGCTTCAATCGCTATTTTATAGCACTTCCGGAAGTGAAATATGTGCCTAACGAAATTAACATAGAGATATAACGAAAATAAAAATCGGAAGCTTCAATTTATAATAAACAAAGGGGGTTTGTTCAACAAACAAATAGAGAGTCATTGAAGCAAAACATTAACATTCACTCATAGGACATAAGCCATTACTAGTACACAGAAGGGAAACCGGAAGCCAACACAGTAAACATTAGCGAAACCGGAAGTGCAGGTCGAAAACAATTTTACCAACCCTAAATATGCTAACCAAGGGCATATATGTAAAGGTAATATTCCAAACAGAATTGGCCCTGAGAACACAGTAACAGCTAATAGTTAAAATTAATTTTTTAATAGCACGACTTAAAACGAAACTTTTTGCCCATACCCATAATGCACTTAACAGGAAGGGGCGTGGCCTATTAGTTTTTGGCGCCCAAACATCAGCTACAGCTCTTATAAATTCCCTTAGCTTACTCACAATGTTAGTCTTGATAAAGGCCAGGAGTACATGGCCGAAACGCGTCGACTGATTTGAGTAAGCATAATACTGATATACCCACTGAACAGTTTGTATATATTATAGTATTGTTTGTTTTCTTTACAGGTTTTTGCACAGTTTTATTTGTCTTATTGCATCAAACTGGGCGACAACTTCACTGCACAGAAATCACTATATCATTTTGGACACTTTTTGATTAACTTTTGAAAGACTAATTTTTTGCTTTACTTGTTTGAGGATTTCCACATTTTTGCTAAGTTACTTATTTTTTTCTAACTTTTTCCATTTTTTTGACATCCAGTGATCACATTGTTTTTCACATTTTTAAGTTTGTATTTTTATTTTTATTTCTATTGTTTCAAGCACAGGACACACACTGTTTTGGAATTTTTTCAGAATTGGATATAGATAAAGACACTTTCTTTTGTCACATTGCTATCTGTTTGGATAAATACAACTATAAGAACACTCATCAATATCTGGACTGTACCATAGTGTACCATCCATACTTAGATACTTGGCCTATCAGGTCATTCTTTGCCAAACGTTTTTAAGTGTATCAGCTCATTTTTATTGTACATTTCTACTTTTATTTTGATTTTATGTCTTTTTCAACATTTCGTTATTGTAACATGGATCCATGATTGTCTATGATTGTTTATTATTTTTTTGACTGTATTTTTTAGAAGATCACTGACATTTTTAACCAATTGTGTGGAATAAATATTGATATACATTTTTACCCTATATAACCATTTTATCATTATACTTTGTACACTTACTCCACAACTATCATTAGGAGGACCCACATTATGGGCACCACTCTATCAGCCTAACTGTCGTCCCCTTCCCCCCTTCCTCAGCCTACTTTGGCGCTCACCTCCACCCCCTACCGTTTTCTATTTATATTGGGTACACTAGGGTACCCGCTGAGGAGAGCTAGAGGTATTCCCAATCCACTTCCCCACATCTGTCTTCTGCGCAGGATTTACATCTTTTCTCTTTAAGGTCCTCCTGTATCCCACAGTATTCACCTGCACTCTGTACACATAAAGTCCTCCTGTATCCCACAGTATTCACCTGCACCCTGTACACATAAAGTCCCCCTGTATCGCACAGTATTCACCTGCACCCTGTACACATAAAGTCCTCCTGTATCCCACAGTATTCACCTGCACCCTGTACACATAAAGTCCTCCTATATACCAGAACAATAAACATCCCTCTTTATCCCACAGTATTCACCTGCACCCTGTACACATAAAGTCCCCCTGTATCCCAAAGTATTCACCTGCACCCTGTACACATAAAGTCCTTCTGTATCCCACAGTATTCACCTGGCACCCTGTACACATAAAGTCCTCCTGTATCCCACAGTATTCACCTGCACCCTGTACACATAAAGTCCCCCTGTATCCCACAGTATTCACCTGCACTCTGTACACATAAATTCCTCCTGTATGCCACAGTATTCACCTGCACCCTGTACACATAAAGTCCTCCTGTATCCCACAGTATTAACCTGCACCCTGTACACATAAAGTCCTCCTGTATCCCAGAGTATTCACCTGCACCCTGTACACATAAAGTCCTCCTCTATACCACAGTATTCACCTGCACCCTGTACACATAAAGTCCTCCTGTATCCCAGAGTATTCACCTGGCACCCTGTACACATAAAGTCCCCCTGTATCCCACAGTATTCACCTGCACCCTGTACACATAACGTTCTCCTGTATCCCACAGTATTCACCTGCACCCTGTACACATAAAGTTCTCCTGTATCCCACAGTATTCACCTGCACTCCGTACATATAAAGTCCTCCTGTATCCCACAGTATTCACCTGCACTCCGTACACATAAAGTCCTTCTGTATCCCACAGTATTTACCTGGCACCCTGTACACATAAAGTACTCCTGTATCCCTGAGTATTCACCTGCACCCTGTACACATAAAGTTCTCCTGTATACCACAGTATTCGCCTGCACCATGTACACATAAGGTCCTCCTGTATCCCACAGTATTCACCTGCACTCTGTACACATAAAGTCCTCCTGTATCCCACAGTATTCACCTGCACTCTGTACACATAAAGTCCTCCTGTATCCCACAGTATTCACTTGCACCCTGTACACATAAAGTCCTCCTGTATCCCACAGTATTCACATGCACCCTGTACACATAAAGTCCTCCTGTATCCCACAGTATTCACCTGCACCCTGTACACATAAAGTCCTCCTGTATACCACAGTATTCACCTGCACCCTGTACACATAAAGTCCCCCTGTATCCCACAGTATTCACCTGCACCCTGTACACATAAAGTCCCCCTGTATCCCACAGTATTCACCTGCACCCTGTACACATAAAGTTCTCCTGTATCCCAAAGTATTCACCTACACTCTGTACACATAAAATCCTCCTGTATCCCACAGTATTCACATACACTCTGTACACATAAAGTCCTCCTGTATCCCACAGTATTCACCTGCACCCTGTACACATAAAGTCCTCCTGTATCCCAGAGTATTCACCTGGCACCCTGTACATATAAAGTCCCCCTGTATCCCACAGTATTCACCTGGCACCCTGTACACATAAAGTCCCCCTGTATCCCACAGTATTCACCTGCACCCTGTACACATAAAGTCCTCCTGTATCCCACAGTATTCACCTGCACCCTGTACACATAAAGTGCTCCTGTATCCAACAGTATTCACCTGCACCCTGTACACATAAAGTCCTCCTGTATCCCACAGTATTCACCTGCACCCTGTACACATAAAGTCCTCCTGTATCCCACAGTATTCACCTGCACCCTGTACACATAAAGTCCTCCTGTATACAACAGTATTCACCTGCACCCTGTACACATAAAGTCCTCCTGTATACCACAGTATTCACCTGCACCCTGTACACATAAAGTCCTCCTGTATCCCACAGTATTCACCTGCACCCTGTACACATAAAGTACTTGTGTATCCCACAGTATTCACCTGCACCCTGTACACGTAAAGTCCTCCTGTATCCCACAGTATTCACCTGCACCCTGTACACGTAAAGTCCTCCTGTATCCCACAGTATTCACCTGCACCCTGTACACATAAAGTCCTCCTGTATCTCTGAGTATTCACCTGCACCCTGTACACATAAAGTCCTCCTGTATCCCATAGTTTTCACCTGCACCCTGTACACATAAAGTTCCCCTGTATCCCACAGTATTCACCTGCACCCTGTACACATAAAGTCCTCCTGTATACCACAGTATTCACCTGCACCCTGTACACATAAGGTCCTCCTGTATCCCACAGTATTCACCTGCACTCTGTACACATAAAGTCCTCCTGTATCCAACAGTATTCACCTGCACCCTGTACACATAA
Source organism: Bombina bombina (assembly GCF_027579735.1). Taxonomy (NCBI): domain Eukaryota; kingdom Metazoa; phylum Chordata; class Amphibia; order Anura; family Bombinatoridae; genus Bombina; species Bombina bombina. Next base: position 16,645,985 of record NC_069506.1, read on the forward strand.
AGTCCCCCTGTATCGCACAGTATTCACCTGCACCCTGTACACATAAAGTCCCCCTGTATCGCAGTTTTCACCTGCACCCTGTACACATAAAGTCCTCCTGTATCCCACAGTATTCACCTGCACCCTGTACACATAAAGTCCTCCTGTATCCCATAGTATTCACCTGCACCCTGTACACATAAAGTCCTCCTGTATCCCACAGTATTCACCTGCACCATGTACACATAAGGTCCTCCTGTATCCCACAGTATTCACCTGCACTCCGTACATATAAAGTCCTCCTGTATCCCACAGTATTCACCTGCATCCTGTACACATAAAGTCCTCCTGTATCCCTGAGTATTCACCTGCACCCTGTACACATAAAGTCCTCCTGTAGCCACTTTACACACTGTTATATATTTATGCTACCCAAGTTTCCACAGTATAGGTCTAAAACCCATTAATCTAGAGTTTACTTTGTATCCCACAGTATTCCCCTAACTCCCAGTACACAGAAATTAAAAGTTTAAATTGGCCTCATAAATGTGTCTTTAAAGGAACTTCTACGCCCCCTAGTGTTATGTTACTATATGTCACTATTTACATGTCATCTCTTTTAATGCTTCTGCGCCCCCTGGTGTTATGCTATGTGTTATGTTACAATATGTCACTATTTGCATTTCCTCTCTTTTTATGCTTCTGCGCCCCCTAGTGTTATGTTTGTAATATATTTTTTTACAGGACGCTTTCTACTTTGTACTCAAATACACAGTGGAATATTTCTAACTGATCTGTACAGAAACAAAGTGAAAACATTCATATTAAATTCCTGGAAATATGACAATTATATGACTCATTTTTCTGTTATGCAAGTTAAAGTTTTTAATATGTGATTTTTCTTTTGTGTGGCAAACAAGTTGTCAGAAACCTAATTTATTTAATAGTATCTACACATATTTTTTTTTCATCATTGAGTCTTGGATTTGTCATACAATTTGTATTTCATGTGACAGCATCAATTTACAATGTCTGCAGCTGATGGGTTGTCATTTTCTTTCTAGAAACCTAACCTGCCCACGCCACACGCCCTTTAAGAGGAATGAAAGGACATTAATATTCAAATTAACATTAAACCCAAAGAACAATAGATCCTAAATGTTAAATAATTTTCTATATAATGGTGGAATATTAGAAAGAAAACATTCTTATTCTTGTAAAGATTAACCCCTTAGTGAATATATAGATGATATTAGTGATAGATACAGTGGGGCCGAATTATCAAGCTCTGAATGGAGCTTGATGCCCCGTGTTTCTGGCGAGCACTCATTTATGAAAGTTATGAAACACAAGTTATGAAGACCACTGATCCTTAACCTGTCCGCCTGCTCTGAGGCGGCGGGCAGACATCGCCGGAAATCAACCCGATCAAATACGATCAGGTTGATTGACATCCCCTGCTAGCGTCCGATTGGCCGCAAATCTGCAGGGGGCAATGATAAAGGCAGAGAACGTATACTGCCAGCATTTATCGATGTGCAGCGGACATGATCCGCAATATCGGATCATGTCCGCTCGCATCATGATAAATAGGCCCCAGTGTGTCAATCTATCTGGCTTAGAAGTGAGCAATATACTAGAATGTTATATGATGCATACCTCCGGCTAACTACCTATGCGTATACATATAAATGGCTAACTGCCTATGCATATACATATAAATGGCTAACTGCCTATGCATATACATATAAATGGCCCATATAATAATAATTCTGCAGTCTGACCAGAATACAGAATAACACCAGAAGTTTATTAAATCAAATTTTGAATTCAGGCCCACAGGGACCCTTGTATTTAATCTATGGATCCAAAAAAACATCCCGTTTGGATAAAAGACTGTTTCTGTCCCCGCCTCTTGTATCAGTCTTAACTACTTCTATTATAGACCATGTGAAAGAGCTTGTGTCTTTATTGTGTTTGGCCTTGAAGTGCTGAACAAGTGGCATAGACAAATCACATTGTTTGATATTACAAAGGTGTTCCCTTATCCTAGATCTTACTTCATGGGTCGTGAGAAAATCCAGTACATAAGTCTCTGGATCCATAGATTAAATACAAGGGTCCCTGTGGGCCTGAATTCAGAATTTGATTTAATAAACTTCTGGTGTTAAGATTCTGTATCCTGGTCAGACTGTAGAATTATCATTATATAAGCCATTTATATGTATATGCATAGGCAGTTAGCCATTTATATGTATATGCATAGGCAGTTAGCCATTTATATGTATATGCATAGGCAGTTAGCCATTTATATGTATATGCATAGGCAGTTAGCCATTTATATGTATATGCATAGGCAGTTAGTCATTTATATGTATATGCATAGGCAGTTAGCCATTTATATGTATATGCATAGGCAGTTAGCCATTTATATGTATATGCATAGGCAGTTAGCCATTTATATGTATATGCATAGGCAGTTAGCCATTTATATGTAAATGCATAGGCAGTTAGCCATTTATATGTATATGCATAGGCAGTTAGCCATTTATATGTATATGCATAGGCAGTTAGACATTTATATGTATATGCATAGGCAGTTAGCCATTTATATGTATATGCATAGGCAGTTACTAGCCATTTATATGTATATGCATAGGCAGTTAGCCATTTATATGTATATGCATAGGCAGTTAGCCATTTATATGTATATGCATAGGCAGTTAGCCATTTATATGTATATGCATAGGCAGTTACTAGCCATTTATATGTATATGCATAGGCAGTTAGCCATTTATATGTATATGCATAGGCAGTTAGCCATTTATATGTAAATGCATAGGCAGTTAGCCATTTATATGTATATGCATAGGCAGTTAGCCATTTATATGTATAAGCATAGGCAGTTAGACATTTATATGTATATGCATAGGCAGTTAGCCATTTATATGTATATGCCTAGGCAGTTAGCCATTTATATGTATATGCATAGGCAGTTACTAGCCATTTATATGTATATGCATAGGCAGTTAGCCATTTATATGTATATGTATAGGCAGTTACTAGCCATTTATATGTATATGCATAGGCAGTTAGCCATTTATATGTATATGCATAGGCAGTTAGCCATTTATATGTATATGCATAGGCAGTTAGCCATTTATATGTATATGCCTAGGCAGTTACTAGCCATTTATATGTATATGCCTAGGCAGTTACTAGCCATTTATATGTATATGCATAGGCTGTTGGACATTTATATGTATATGTATAGGCAGTTACTAGCCATTTATATGTATATGTATAGGCAGTTACTAGCCATTTATATGTATATGTATAGGCAGTTACTAGCCATTTATATGTATATGTATAGGCAGTTAGCCATTTATATGTATATGCATAGGCAGTTAGCCATTTATATGTATATGCATAGGCAGTTAGCCATTTATATGTATATGCCTAGGCAGTTAGCCATTTATATGTATATGCCTAGGCAGTTAGCCGGAGGTATGTATCTTATAACATTCTAGTATATTGCTCACTTCTAAGCCAGATAGATTGACACACTATATCTAAGGGTGTAATGTCTTTTTGTGTGAGAATATGTAACCGTATGTGATACGGACCGCGTTCGGCAAGCGCCTCCAGTGAGCCCTGCGCTCGCTTGGAGTGTTCAAGGAAAGCTTCCAAGCGAGGTGCTGATCGTTCTCTTAACGCTCAGATGACATCACTCACAGCGCTTCCAGCTTGCTGGTAACGCTGGAAATTAAAAGAGCAAGCGTCTGAGCTTCTCAGCTCACTATAATGCAGCTTGGGAGCGTTTTTTTAACTGTGACGTCTATCCAGTGCCACGTCATTCCTCAGGGGATTTAACTGGCACTGGGTCTTGGCGCTTGATGAATGTGGCTACAGTTATTATAATATAAGATACAGTCATATAAGTGTAATTACTTTTGCCATCCAAAATGAAATCTCTATGTGCATAATATGCAGTTTGATGACTTCATGTAATTTGCATAAGTTTATAATGTAATTTACATAAGCTTTTCTTGTAACCTAATGAATGTTCTGTATACAATGGAATTTTAAATACTGAAGTTCATTTTTGCAATATGTACCATACAAGAAATCCGAAATGTATATATAACTAGTTGAAGTGAATTGTGTTAAATGTCTATTAGGGGGCCTGTTTTTACTCCAAGGTGTGTTTGTGAAGTATTGGTCACATGTTTCTTTTAGCCAATTACTAGGCTCTATTAAGGTATAAAAAGGTATGCAATTCAGGTGTTACTCATGCTACGATTACAGCATAATGCCGAAACGCGTCAGCGGGTAACTGGGATACCCACACATTCACCACTGCTCCTGTTTTTGAAGGTAGCCTTATTTCCATGTTTTAACTAAAATAAAACTTAGAACTTTATCCGGTGCTCCTGCATTCACTTTTGTTCTCTAACCTTAATCTTAACTATAACTCTCTCCCTGACCCTAGTCTTAACCCTAAGCCCTAAAGTTAACTTAGCCCTAACCCTAGCCTCAACCGTTTCCCTAACAGCAGCCCTAACCCTTGCTTTAACCATAGGCTATGTCAGCTAGCGCACTGTGCAATCTGTTTGTTTAGCCTTGACGGTTACAAAGACCTACATTATTTTTGTCAACCATGGAAACAAAATATTAGGTTGTGTGACAAATCAGCATGTGGATATCAAGAAGTCAATATTTCTGAACTACTATTTAGTTTGACTTCTTACATTTTAACAATATAAAATGCAGCAATTCAGATGTCAAAGTATATATATATATATATATATATATATATATATATATATATATATATATATATATATATATATATATATATATATATATACTGTATATGTAACATGGACAGACAGGCAGACTAACTGAAAACTAAGAACTGGTTCATTAAATCACATTTTCAGAACCAATCTGGGACTTGGTAGGGGGATGAGCAGGGGGGTGGGTGGAGTTGCTGCTTTTCTGCTGACTATGCTCTACAGAGAAATTAATACGCCTGTTACTTTATTTCTTGCAGGTCTTTCCTTCGCTGTACCTTCAGTTATATTCCTCCTGGAAGCTTTGCTCCATCACAGACGTTGCAAATACTGTAAGAACCACAAATACTATAAGTCTAATGTGTGCCTGTATTTTTTGTTAGCTCTACTCTTGTTTTGACCCCCAAAAGTAAACTATAATAAATGGCAACCCATAAGAAGAAATTATAAAATAAAATAATATTTTTTCAATTAAGTAACCCCAGGTGTAACCAGGCATTGGCCCTTTCATATTGTTTCACAGATCAATTTGTCTATGAAAATGTTAACGTTTTAAGCTCGAAGATCATTAATGGAATAATAAACATCTAAATATAGGAAATTATTAGCTAATATACATCTCTTTTAGTTGTAAAAGTTTTACTAAAATATATACAACATAAGTTCCCTATGACTGTTTTATCAAATTATCAAATGCATATTAATCCATTCTATGGCAAAAAAAACAAACGAAAAACTAAGTAAATGTCCTTGTTAAAATAAAGAAGAAAACATGATTAGCCTATTTTATTTACTCTAAATGAATTTCAAAGGTTTGCAAAACATCTCAGTTTTTTCCCCCCAACATTTAATTTTACTTTATTGTTTACCAAATGCAAAATTCAGAAATTCAAATATAAATAATACAGAAAATATAATAGTGGAATATTTCATTGTAATTGTATAGGACTCAAAATTCAAATGTAATAGTCTAACAAATATAAAAAGGAGCTTTATAGAATATTTGATCATTGTCAAGGGGAAGATCATGGTATATTCTTCTGTGGCATTTTTATATATTGTTTCCCAGCGTTACATTTGAATTTCTTATTATTTATATTGCTAAAACATCACTCATTTGACAACGATTGACACCTCCCCTCTGAGTTACAGTTTTAACTAAACTAATATATTATAAATCTTTTGTTCACCATCCGTTAACCTTTTTACACTTCTGATATTTGACTTTGTTCACTTTTACATCGTTTCTGCTTCTTCGCAGCTTATTTACCTCAAGTTCCTTTGACACAATCGCTGACGATGCTTTCATGGGGCTGAAACACCTCGAGTACCTGTGAGTAAAAAAAAGTGTGGTTCCCAGAGGTGGCTATTTTATAGCTTCTGTTATGGAATTTATTTAAATGTCTAGTAGAGATTTGCATTCAAATGTAGCTGATTCCTTGAGTGGTTTGATGCACCAACAGCCAAATACATTATTGGACAGAAGGGAAGAAAAAAAATGTTTATTTGACAAAATTGATTTATTTGTTCATGTCATTTGGCATCAAAAAAAGGTGCAGGAATGGGATGGGGGGTGGATTTATATTTGGTTAATAAGCTCCTTGGTTTGTAATGAGGTACAGGAGGTCTTACCATTCATTTGTCAATCAACTCCTGTCCAAATCCTGCTATATTATTACTAATGACTGATGTTAGGGACAGCCTTAATGTTCTTTTAACATTGAAAAAAAATATATGTTCTTTTAAATAGTTGAAATCCTATAATGGATTAATTGTCTATATTAGCTGTTCCCATTGGATTTAACTTTAACAAATTTGAATCCAACATCCATCCAAACTTTATGCCTGCATGGCCAAAATTCAGCCGAACGGAACGTTTGAAAAAATCTGAAACAAATCTTTCGGACAAAACAAATTTTTCACCCGTGCACGTCTGATGGCTAGTAACTGCGTAATAAAGCTAAAATGAACCAATGTTGATAGACACTTTAGTACTCGCAATATATCTAGGCACATGTAAAAGCCCAGCTGTAGAGATGCTGCTTATAATTAACTACTCTGTGGGATATAAAGGCTATAATGAAACTTCCATCATTCAGATTTAAAAAAATGAAAAAAATCCAAATCACTTTTTTTTTTCAAACTGCCTCTTTCTTTTGGTCTCCTTCATTGAAACGTAGCACCTTTAGAACATTTCTATGAAAGCATACTGAGGTAGGCTTGGGAGTGTGCATGTGTCTTAAACTGAAGTTTCACTTTGACTTTTGTGTACAAGTAGCCTTTGTTATTTTTGCCAGTGGAGATGGAGTGGCATAAACAAAGTATTTTAATAAATGATGAGGAGTAGGAGGGATTTCAGATACGCAATAGAAAAGTAACGTATCAGATGATTAATGCATGATGGGACATAAAACACGAGAAGCTAAAAACTCTCATAGGTTTACACAAAAATAGCAGTTACGGATAATTTAAAGAAACACAGGCCTAGATTTGGAGTTCGGCGGTAGCCGTCAAAACCAGCGTTAGAGGCTCCTAACGCTGGTTTTGGCCGCCCGCTGGTATTTGGAGTCAGTGATTAAAGGGTCTAACGCTCACTTTTCAGCCGCGACTTTTCCATACCGCAGATCCCCCTACGCCATTTGCGTATCCTATCTTTTCAATGGGATCTTTCTAACGCTGGTATTTAGAGTCGTTTCTGAAGTGAGCGTTAGAGCTCTAACGACAAAATTCCAGCCGCCTGAAAATAGCAGGAGTTAAGAGCTTTCTGGCTAACGCCGGTTCATAAAGCTCTTAACTACTGTACCCTAAAGTACACTAACACCCATAAACTACCTATGTACCCCTAAACCGAGCTCCCCCCACATCGCCGCCACTCGATTAAAATTTTTAACCCCTAATCTGCCGACCGCCACCTACGTTATACTTATGTACCCCTAATCTGCTCCCCCTAACCCCGCCGACCCCTGTATTACATTTATTAACCCCTAACCTGCCCCCCACAACGTCGCCGCCAGCTACTTAAAATAATTAACCCCTAATCTTCCGACCGCAAAGCGCCGCCACCTACGTTATCCCTATGTACCCCTAATCTGCTACCCCTAACACCGCCGACCCCTATATTATATTTATTAACCCCTAATCTGCCCCCCTCAATGTCGCCGACACCTGCCTACACTTATTAACCCCTAATCTGCCGAGCGGACCTGAGCGCTACTATAATAAAGTTATTAACCCCTAACCCGCCTCACTAACCCTATCATAAATAGTATTAACCCCTAATCTGCCCTCCCTAACATCGCCGACACCTACCTTCAATTATTAACCCCTAATCTGACGACCGGAGCTCACCGCTATTCTAATAAATTGATTAACCCCTAAAGCTAAGTCTAACCCTAACACTAACACCCCCCTAACTTAAATATAATTTACATCTAACGAAATTAATTAACTCTTATTAAATAAATGATTCCTATTTAAAGCTAAATACTTACCTGTAAAATAAATCCTAATATAGCTACAATATAAATTATAATTATATTATAGCTATTTTAGGATTAATATTTATTTTACAGGCAACTTTTTAATTATTTTAACCAGGTACAATAGCTATTAAATAGTTAAGAACTATTTAATAGTTACCTAGTTAAAATAATAACAAATTTACCTGTAAAATAAATCCTAACCTAAGATATAATTAAACCTAACACTACCCTATCAATAAATTAATTAAATAAACTACCTACAATTACCTACAATTAACCTAACACTACACTATCAATAAATTAATTAAACACAATTCCTACAAATAAATACAATTAAATAAACTAGCTAAAGTACAAAAAATAAAAAAGAACTAAGTTACAAAAAATAATAAAATATTTACAAACATAAGAAAAATATTACAACAATTTTAAACTAATTACACCTACTCTAAGCCCCCTAATAAAATAACAAAGCCCCCCAAAATAAAAAATTCCCTACCCTATTCTAAATTAAAAAAGTTACAAGCTCTTTTACCTTACCAGCCCTGAACAGGGCCCTTTGCGGGGCATGCCCCAAGGATTTCAGCTCTTTTGCCTGTAAAAAAAAACATACCATACCCCCCCCCCCAACATTACAACCCACCACCCACATACCCCTAATCTAACCCAAACCCCCCTTAAATAAACCTAACACTAAGCCCCTGAAGATCTTCCTACCTTGTCTTCACCATACCAGGTTCACCGATCCGTCCTGGCTCCAACATCTTCATCCAACCCAAGCGGGGGTTGGCGATCCATCATCCGGTGCTGAAGAGGTCCAGAAGAGGCTCCAAAGTCTTCCTCCTATCCGGCAAGAAGAGGACATCCGGACCGGCAAACATCTTCTCCAAGCGGCATCTTCAATCTTCTTCCATCCGGTGCGGAGCGGGTCCATCTTGAAGCAGGCGACGCGGATCCATCCTCTTCTTCCGTTGTCTCCCGACGAATGACGGTTCCTTTAAGGGACGTCATCCAAGATGGCGTCCCTCGAATTCCGATTGGCTGATAGGATTCTATCAGCCAATCGGAATTAAGGTAGGAATTTTCTGATTGGCTGATGGAATCAGCCAATCAGAATCAAGTTCAATCCGATTGGCTGATCCAATCAGCCAATCAGATTGAGCTTGCATTCTATTGGCTGATCGGAACAGCCAATAGAATGCGAGCTCAATCTGATTGGCTGATTGGATCAGCCAATCGGATTGAACTTGATTCTGATTGGCTGATTCCATCAGCCAATCAGAAAATTCCTACCTTAATTCCGATTGGCTGATAGAATCCTATCAGCCAATCGGAATTCGAGGGACGCCATCTTGGATGACGTCCCTTAAAGGAACCGTCATTCGTCGGGAGACAACGGAAGAAGAGGATGGATCCGCGTCGCCTGCTTCAAGATGGACCCGCTCCGCACCGGATGGAAGAAGATTGAAGATGCCGCTTGGAGAAGATGTTTGCCGGTCCGGATGTCCTCTTCTTGCCGGATAGGAGGAAGACTTTGGAGCCTCTTCTGGACCTCTTCAGCACCGGATGATGGATCGCCAACCCCCGCTTGGGTTGGATGAAGATGTTGGAGCCAGGACGGATCGGTGAACCTGGTATGGTGAAGACAAGGTAGGAAGATCTTCAGGGGCTTAGTGTTAGGTTTATTTAAGGGGGGTTTGGGTTAGATTAGGGGTATGTGGGTGGTGGGTTGTAATGTTGGGGGGGGGGGTATGGTATGTTTTTTTTTACAGGCAAAAGAGCTGAAATCCTTGGGGCATGCCCCGCAAAGGGCCCTGTTCAGGGCTGGTAAGGTAAAAGAGCTTGTAACTTTTTAAATTTAGAATAGGGTAGGGAATTTTTTATTTTGGGGGGCTTTGTTGTTTTATTAGGGGGCTTAGAGTAGGTGTAATTAGTTTAAAATTGTTGTAATATTTTCCTTATGTTTGTAAATATTTTATTATTTTTTGTAACTTAGTTCTTTTTTATTTTTTGTACTTTAGCTAGTTTATTTAATTGTATTTATTTGTAGGAATTGTGTTTAATTAATTTATTGATAGTGTAGTGTTAGGTTAATTGTAGGTAATTGTAGGTAGTTTATTTAATTAATTTATTGATAGGGTAGTGTTAGGTTTAATTATATCTTAGGTTAGGATTTATTTTACAGGTAAATTTGTTATTATTTTAACTAGGTAACTATTAAATAGTTCTTAACTATTTAATAGCTATTGTACCTGGTTAAAATAATTAAAAAGTTGCCTGTAAAATAAATATTAATCCTAAAATAGCTATAATATAATTATAATTTATATTGTAGCTATATTAGGATTTATTTTACAGGTAAGTATTTAGCTTTAAATAGGAATCATTTATTTAATAAGAGTTAATTAATTTCATTAGATGTAAATTATATTTAACTTAGGGGGGTGTTAGTATTAGGGTTAGACTTAGCTTTAGGGGTTAATACATTTATTATAGTAGCGGTGAGGTCCGCTCGGCAGATTAGGGGTTAATAATTGAAGGTAGGTGTCGGCGATGTTAGGGAGGGCAGATTAGGGGTTAATACTATTTATGATAGGGTTAGTGAGGCGGATTAGGGGTTAATAACTTTATTATAGTAGCGCTCAGGTCCGCTCGGCAGATTAGGAGTTAATAAGTGTAGGCAGGTGTCGGCGACGTTGAGGGGGGCAGATTAGGGGTTAATAAATATAATATAGGGGTCGGCGATGTTAGGGCAGCAGATTAGGGGTACATAGGGATAACGTAGGTTGCGGCGGTTTACGGAGCGGCAGATTAGGGGTTAAAAAAAATATGCAGGTGTCAGCGATAGCGGGGGCGGCAGATTAGGGGTTAATAAGTGTAAGGTTAGGGGTGTTTAGACTTGGGGTACATGTTAGAGTGTTAGGTGCAGACGTAGGAAGTGTTTCCCCATAGGAAACAATGGGGCTGCGTTAGGAGCTGAACGCTGCTTTTTTGCAGGTGTTAGGTTTTTTTTCAGCTCAAACAGCCCCATTGTTTCCTATGGGAGAATCGTGCACAAGCACGTTTTTGAGGCCGGCCGCGTCCGTAAGCAACTCTGGTATCGAGAGTTGCATTTGCGGTAAAAATGCTCTACGCTCCTTTTTTGGAGCCTAACGCAGCATTTGATTAAACTCTCGATACCAGAGTTAAATTTATGGTGCGGCCAGAAAAAAGCCCGCGGAGCGTTAACAGCCCTTTTACCGCCAAACTTCAAATCTAGGCCACAGGTCGGATATCCCATTGAATGGGAAATATTGCAATTGACTACATAGCTGAATTCAAATTCAGTGGCTACTATGTCACATCTGGTATATGGCCTCATTAGCGATATTTAATGAGGAGAATCTCACCCTGCCCTAAGTGTTTTGTATGGGGTTACTATTGTTTACATGTCATGGCTCAGGTCAATGCAGAAAATAAAGACGCTGTATTTATGGTGAAACTTCTAAGTTTGTTGAAATGATAATTTATTAAGATCCCTGGCAGCTTTGTATTCCATATAAGTGTTTTGTTGTGTCATAACTTCACCGTGTGTCCAAAGCTGATTTATTTTAATTTAATTTTTAATATTCTATAAAAATTTAAACTAGATCTTTAAAATAAATCTCAGAAACTTTCTATGGGATTCATGCTTAATCAATTTAATATCAATATGCTAATAATTAGTCTGACCTCTTGGATAATAAAAATTCCCTGAGGCACTAATTAGTGTGATTTCCGTGAGCTACTGTCAACCCCCCCCCCCCCAAAAAAAAACCCCACCATTCTCTGTTAGGTGTTACAAATGCTTTAAAGATTAATATTTATTAAATGAAATTTAAAGGTTTCAAGTTAAAGGGACACTGTACCCAAAAATTTTCTTTTGTAATTAAGAAAGAGCATTCAATTTTAAGCAACTTTCTAACTTACTCCTATTATCAATTTTTCTTCGTTCTCTTGCTATCTTTATTTGAAAAAGAAGGCATCTAAGCTTGTTTTGGGTTCAGTACTCTGGTCATCAACTTTTTTATTGGTGAATGAATTTATCCACCAATCAGCAAGTACAACCCAGGTTGTTGTTCAACAAAAATGGGCCGGCATCTAAACTTACATTCTTGCATTTCAAATAAAGATACCAAGAGAATGAAGAAAAATTGATAAAAGGAGTAAATTAGAAAGATGCTTAAAATGTCATGCTCAATCTGAATCACGAAAGAAAAAATTTGGGTACAGTGTCCCTTTAAATTTTTGTTTTTGTTCTTCAACACAATAATTATTTTTCATTTTCCATCTAACCTGTATTTTAATTGCATGGCCGGTAGCTTTAAGGTTTAGGTCAGAGACCTGGTTACTGTGAGTAAGAAGTAATAAATCCTTTAAATGAAAGATAACATAAAATTAGCGGTTTTATAATTATTTGTGCTCTTTTAGGCAAAGGTCAATTTCTTTTTAAAGAAAGTGGCACCAAAAGTCAATGGAGACTAAAGTTTCAGCTTCATTGAACACCACAAAATACTCTGGTGCTGGCTCTGATTAAGGACGGGAAAATAACTTACTTTAGAATTGCTGGAAAATGTCCCCTTTGGCATTCTACTTAACGACAGATGGCTAGATTACAAGTGGAGCGCTAATTTATCACGCCCGCAAACGGTCAAAATCGATAAATAACCAGCGATAAATAATGAGCTTGCGTAGCAATTAGCACTCTGAAAACTAACCAGAGGTCAGGTTAATTTTAAAAAATTTACCCAATTGGCCCCAAACTTTAGTATGAGGCTGTATTTTAATTAAAAAAAAAAATAGCATCTTTAATTTTTATTCATTTACATATATATTTTAAAGTACTACACATCGCCGCGAGACTTACCCCCTTCTCTGCGCTAGGTTCTTTGCCGTGTCTGACAGCATGAGAACGAGGCTCTTTTTGACATTGACATAGATATAATCTTTCATTATAGCAATCTACAATAGTACATCAACCTGCTACCTCCATCTGGTATGTGTGTGTGTGTATACAATACAGTATATATATATATATATATATATATATATATATATATATATATATATATATATATATATATATATATATATATATATATTGTATATATATATGTGTGTGTGTGCCCCATGATCCTTTGCTTTAAAGTCTGTATTGCTGAATTTACCTACCCAGACAGGTGGGGTTATGTGGGCGGAGCTAGGAAGGGTGAAGGTCTAGCATGCGTGGTGCTGATCTGTATCTTGTAACTCAGGTCATGGTGAATGTTCAGGGTGCCAAAATGTTCACTTTGTCTTTGAGGTGCAAAATACCCCTGGATACTGAGAGGTTGATATTAATATTCTGAGAATTCATTTTTACTACATTAAAAGGCAGAGTTTAAGGACACTTTAATCATGATGATAAGCAGTAGCAGAGTGCTACAATGTTCAGTGTAGAAAGACTTTCTCTTTTTAATAGATATAGTAAATTATTGAAAAGCATTTTATCACCCATTATAACAGGCAAGTGACTCGGAGTGTGCAGGGATTGGAGTGACTTATTTTACTACACTTTATAGCACATTAATTGTTACATGCGCTTTATTGAGAAGTCATTGATACAGCTATGCATTTTCTTGGTTCAGTAACATACACTGACCTATTTCTATTTATTTTTCTAGGTTCATTGAAGACAACAAAATTAACTCAATATCTAGGAATGCATTCCGAGGGTTAAAATCTCTCATCCACCTGTAAGTAACGAGCAGACCCATGATGCGCACTTGTAGGTGGGTGCTGTGTGTAAACAAGGAGGGCCAATTGTATACAGTCATACTGGGCTTGTTTATTAAAGGGACAGTCTACACCAGAATTGTTATTGTTAAAAAGATAGATAATCCCTTTATTACCAAATCCCCAGTTTTGCACAACCAATACTATTGTATTAATATACTTTTTACCTCTGTGATTACCTTGTATCTAAGCCTCTGCAGACTGCCCCCTTATTTCAGTTCTATTAACAGACTTGCATTTTAGCCAATTAGTGCTGACTTCTAGGTGACTCCATGGGTGTGAGCACAATGTTATCTATATGGTACACATGAATGAATGCCCTCTAGTTGTGAAAAACTGTCAAAATGCATTCAGGTAAGAGGCGGCCTTCATGGGATAAGAAATTAGCATATGAGCCTACCTACATTTAACTTTCAACTAAGAATACCAAGAGAACAAAGCAAAATTGATGTTATAAGTAAATTGATGTTAAAAGTAAATTGATGATTGCAAGTGGCATGCTAACTTTAGCACATGCTAGTTTAAAGTTAACATGGCCACACAAGCGCAAACTAAATTTGCACTTGTTGAGTTAGCACGACTGAAGTCCTTGTGTAAAGGTTTAGCACTAATTTAAAATTTGCACCAAACACAACATAAATACATTAAAATAAAGTATAACACTCATATATAAGCTATCTAATATAATATAGATATAAAAAAATAATAATTATAAGGGTTAAAAGGTATATAGTATATGACAAGGTGTTTGATTGGAAAAGACTATAATGGATAGGTGCATTTCTAAATATGTGTATACATGTGTATTTATGTTTATATGTGTATAATTGTATGGGTATACATGTGTATTTATGTTTATATGTGTATACATGTGTATTTATGTTTATATGTGTATAATTGTATGGGTATACATGTGTATTTATGTTTATATGTGTATACATGTGTATTTATGTTTATATGTGTATAATTGTATGGGTATACATGTGTATTTATGTTTATATGTGTATACATGTGTATTTATGTTTATATGTGTATACATGTGTATTTATGTTTATATGTGTATAATTGTATGGATATACACATTTACACATATAAACACATATAAACACATATATATACACACACACACACACACACTTTGGTGCCATTTTCACTCAAATATGTCCGTATCCTAGGAACCTTCTGTCAACAAACTGTCTGTACACTATTCTCTGTGTAAATCCGGTGTACCAATAACATTAAACAAGTACATAATAAAAACAATACTGCATCTATATACTAAAAACTGGTCAAGCAATATATTCTTATATCGAATTTAAACACGGAACTGACCTAACCTACAAAACTACTAAACTAGCAAGATCAGGCTAAGCACTAATAGAGCGGATTCTGCTAATATTGGCTGCGCGTATCCCATCATAGGCATAGATGGATTCTCCAATGCTATTTCAGGAGACTCAGCCCGTTAGTATACAATACTGTCATACAGCACACATAGTGATCAGAAAGGACACACATAAAACGTTAAACATAAAAAGAAAAAGACTCACAGACAGAAAAAATAATAATAGAGAAATACCAACAATGTTTCAGCAAAAGAGGCTATAAAAGGAAGGCTCTAAAAGAACAGATGAACTGATTAATACTGAGGGTAACATAAGGAAGGTCGGAGACAGCCAAAGGACACTAACATTTACCACTACGTATACCGCTGACAAGAACGAGTTCAACCGGATCATGAGACGCAACTGGGAAATCCTTCAAAGTGACGAGACTCTACCGTTCAAGGATATGGAAGCACCCGTATTGGATATAGGAAGGGGAAATCCTTGAAGGACAGTTTGCAATTAACGGATCCAACGCACTGCTATTCCAAGAACTGGCTAAATAAGCAGGCGCTTAAACCTGGTTGCTATAATTGTAGCGGATGTACTACATGTAATGGAATGTCTACTGGAAGTTACTTCAATCACCCAAGACACAATATAAAGTACTTTCTTAAACATAGGGTCACATGTACAACCCTGTATATAGTCTATTTGCTGTACTGCCCGTGTAGCCTATTTTATGTAGGTAAAACCTGCTTGAGGATCCGAATGGCAAACCATTGTAGTGCCATAAGACAGGCTATAAAGAAAGGAGAGTCCAATCAACCTGTGGCCAGACATTTTTAAGAACAAGGGCATAATGTGGCGGATCTACGCTATACTATCATCGACCACGTACCAGAGATGAGCAGAGGTGGCGATAGAATTAAAGTGCTTTTGCAGAGGAAGACAAGATGGACTTTTGAATTGGAACCATAATCCCTAAAGAATTAAAGTGATGGTAAACTCTTTTACTTATCAATTTCATATTTACACTGCTATAGGTATGTATGATCAAACCGCATAGTTATTTTTTTAATTTAGTATTTAATTTCTAAACAATTTTCCTAATCTTTTGTAAGCTGTTTGCTCCGCATCTCCCCGCCTCGCTCCGCCCCTCTTACATGCCTGTAACCACACTCTGTCCTTAGTCCTCTCTCCACCCTCTCCTTACGTCAACCCTCATTGCTCGTTCATGATATTCTAATTGTTGACGCATGCGCATCAATTATGATTGCTATGAATAATATCTGGATTGCATTACAGCTATCTCAATAATTAATGAGTAACACAAAGGTTTTCTTAAACAATTTTTTGGTAAACAAACATATTGACAATCGAAATTAGTATGATGTACTTACTGGCACTACTCCAAGTAAGGAATGTATTGTAAAATAATAGTATACAATACAGTGCTTACTTTCGAGTGCCGTGTGAAAAAAAAACCTGAAGACGTATGCGTGAAATCGATCGTGCACGTGCAAATTCTTTGACGTATTTTGATGAAGTTGATTGGGTGTTAGGATTGTTGGGACTTATCGTTAGGGTGCATGCGCAAAAATTGTAATGCAAAGAGCCTGTCTAGCGACTGGATAGAGGATTGGACACAGGCAGGGTAAATCCATGTGACGTCACGGTGGGCTGGCGATTTTACGGAACAGATATATTATTGATTTGGAAATTGTAAGTAAATGGCTATTTCATGTTTATAGCGAAATTTCAGTTGACAGTTTAATACGATTTGATAATACCTATAACATATTCACCCTATACTGAGTTTACCATCCCTTTAAACACTAAACTTGAATGGCATAGCTTCTTGTAAAGATTGAGCTCCTGGATATAATAAGGATTTATAGCATCAGTGTATTGGAATGTTTATGTTTGTCTTTCCTCACATGTCTTATGTCTCTTCCCTTATCCATGTGTTTCTAGTCCTGTAGGTTGTTTAAGTCTTGCTACTGGCACTTTTCTCTTCCCCTCATTTGTGAGTCTGTTGGGAATGTTGTTTTGATGTTTTATTTCTTTACCTTGTGTTGGTTTTGCATTTTATTTTAATTTCTCTTTTCTCTTTTTGGTTTATTTTGTTAGTTATTTTTTGAGTTTTGCTCATTTTTATTTTTATTTATTAATATTATTTGTATTTTTATGTTTTTCACCTTTTACTCTTATTATTTTTTCTGTCTGTGAGTCGTTTTCTTTTTGTTTCACATGTTTTATGTGTGTCCTTTCTGATCACTATGTGTGCTGTATGACAGTATTGTATACTAACAGGCTGAGCCTCCTTAAATGGCATCAGAGAATCCATCTATGCCTATGATGGGATACGCGCAGCCGATATTAGCAGAATCCGCTCTATTAGTGCTTAGCCTGATCTTGCTAGTTTAGTAGTTTCATATTTTAGGTCAGTTCCGTGTTTAAATTCGATATTAGAATATATTGCTTGATCAGTTTTTAGTTTATATATATATGCAATATTGTTTTTATGATGTACTTGTTTAATGTTATTGGTACACCGGGTTTACATGGAGAATAGTGTACAGACAGTTTGTTGACAGAAAGTTGCTAGGATACGGACGCCGCCTGATGACGTGCGTTCCGTGCAGGGTGCCTTTCCAGTTCACTTGTAGGTAGTAGCTGTTAGAGGTGAGTGGGTATTTATGGTTCTTGCTTATGTTGGGTAATTGTTATCAGTTTGAAAATAAAGGATAACGCCCCGAAACGTCATGTTAAGGGATTAAAATATACCCTTGGTTAAATCCGATGAGTGCCCTCTTCATTTGCTTCTATCTGTAATACTTTGTAGTGCACCCCGGTACACAACGGTTACCGTGAGTGCTAGGCCACGCAGGAAATATATATATATATATGTGCAGGTAGGTATTTAGAAATAAATAGAAAATGTTCTTCTATGTGAAGAACATTGTAACATAGTAACATATTAGATGAGGTTGAAAAAAGACAGAAGAACCATTGAGTTCAACCTATAACATTGGAATGTAAAATATTCGTAACTACCTTCCAGTTAGCGCAGTTGGTCTAACGCGTTGTAGTGCTTGAGCTATACGTTTTTTTTCAGTTTGCTCGCTGCATTCAAGTCTATGGGGAGAAGAAGTTAGCGCGGTCGCAATATCTGAAGTCCATAAGCTCTTGCACAAATATTTTACCTTCAACTTTTAATACAGATGCTATCCCATGCATGTTAAAAGTTTACTTCTGGCAATATGAGGTCTCAGGTGTTAGAAGAAAAAGGTAGGCAAAGGGCTTTAAAATAGGTATATACATACATGTATCTGTCTAAAGATGTGTGTGTGTATATACAGTGTATATACAGTATATATATATGTAGGCTGACCATATTGCCGCTTTAAGAAGGAACACATATGAAAAATACATATGTCAGGGCTGTTTTCAGGGCTGTTTAAAGAAATAGTTTTGTATAAGAACCCTCCCATATGTATTTTTCATATGTGTTCCTTCTTAAAGCGGCAATATGGTCAGCCTATATATATATATATATATATATATATATATATATATATATATATATATATATAACAGTGAAGATCCAGATCAAGTGCACTCACTTCCACATTTAACATTCACCAGGGTGCGTATGCAAAAATGTATTCAAATTCAAAAGTCACAAGGACAATGCAGCACTCACCGGATTTTTACGGCCGTAATTTGTTGGATGGTAAACCATTGACAAAGGTGTCAGGTAGACACCAAAACGTTTGGGCTATGGAATTTTAACTTTTGTTAAATAACGCTGATTTTTTTATGCCGAAAAATCTGGTGAGTGCTGCATTGTCCTTGTGACTATATACTTTATATACTTTATGCATCTATATATGTCTATATATGTGTACATGTGTATTTATGTATTTATATGTGTATATATGTAATTACAGACATACAGTATATACATATATAAACACAAATACATATATAGACAAAAATATAAGTGCAATGAAGCCCTTTGCATCAAGTAGCTAAAAACAAATCATATTTATGCAATATTAAAGGGACATGAAACCTAAAATTTTCCTTTTATTATTCAGATAGAGAATACAATTTTAAACAACTTTCCAATTTACTTCTATTATTTAATTTGTTTCCTTATCTTGTTATCCTTTGCTGAAAGGTGTATCTAGGCAAGCTCATGAGCAGCAGAGAACCTAGGTTCTAGCTGTTGATTGGTGGCTGCATATTTATATTGATTGTGATTGGCTCATCCATGAGTTCAGTTAGAAACCAGTAGTGCATTGCTGCTTCTTCAACAAATGATACCAAGAGAAGAGAATGAAACAAATAAAAAGTTGTTTAAACTTGTATTCTCTATCTGAATCATTGAATAAAAAATGGGGGTTTTCCTGTCCCTTTAATATTCAATAAAGAGTAACTAAGTATGTACTGTAAATATTTCACATTCCAATGTTCTTCAAAATAGGGGAAAATGTATTGTTAAATAGATATTTATGTAAATCTGTATATACCTATATATATATATATGTTGAGAAAGAGAAAACTGTCTAAATACCTCAGCGCTAAAAAATTACACTAAGGGGCCTATTTATTATGTGTCTGTTCGCCATGATCCGATCAGCGGATCATGTCCGACAGACATTGCTGAATGTGGAGAGCAATACGCTCTTCGCATTCAGCATTGCACCAGCAGCTCTTGTGAACTGCTGGTGCAACGCCGCCCCTGCAGATTCGCGGCCAATCAGCCGCTAGCAGGGGGGTGAATTGCAGTGATGTCTGTCCGCCTCCTGTTGTCTTCAACAAGATACAGTGAGCTAAACACAAGAGGCACCACTTTCACCTGTTTTACAACATTTTTACCATCTATTTTGTATACAGATGTTTTCCAATGCACACAGCTTACATTCAGATCACACTATGCATAACACAGTTACTATCCCATTAATTGACAAGGGTTGAGAACATTATTAGGTATCCAAAATCCAGTGCAGTTTAAGTTTCCAAGTTGGAATTTGTAACCAGACCTATATTTCACACGTAGAATTTACTTCTTTGCTCTCTGATATATTGTTTTTCTTCCTTTCTACAGGAGTTTGGCAAATAATGATCTGCAATTTCTACCGCAAGGCTTATTCTCAAATCTACCGGCAATCAAACATATGTAAGAACATAAGTGGAAGTTGAAACAAATGAAGAGTGTTTGGCTGCTGAGATAGACAGATCCTTAAAAGCAAACTTATTAATTGCTAACAAAGAGTTAAAGAGCAGAGGAGACATTAGGGGATAACCAGTGGTAAAATGAGTCTAAGCGCATAAACGTGCGTGATATATGCATTGCATTTATCATGTAGATATTGCTTGTTGTATTAAAGGGACATTACCGCTGTGCACAACTACAAAAGAACAGTAAATACTCACAATGTGACTGCATTCATTGTGTTCCTGTAGTTCTTTTGAAATAAGTTTTCCTGTTTTAATAGCTTAAAGAGGCAAGATACTGAAGCTCCGCCTCTCCATAGATGCCGCCATCTTAGGTACAGGTATTCTCACAGCCTGTGACAGAAGTTGTGGGAATTTACATATCGATTAAGTTCTCAACTTTTTGACAACTGTAAATAGTGCTTTAGGTTAGGGTGTCTGGTACGAAGCAGGAGCTGTACATTTTTGCTCTATATTAATGTTGAGTATTTTTTAAATATATTTTGTGTATATGTAAAACTTAATACAAAAATGTAAAGTTCACTTGATGTATAATGCACACACAAAGCAAATGATACAGCTAAAAAAAGGCAATATCACTGATCTGTGAGTGTGCACAGCTTCTGTCACAGGCTGTGAGAATACCTGAGCTACAAGATGGCCGCCCCAGAGCTTCAGTATCTGGCACCTTTTAAGCTATTAAAACAGAAGAACAGATTTGTAAGAGCTGCAGGAACAGGATGAGATGTAATAACAGAGTAAGTAGTTACTATTGTTTTCTACTTGTGCACAGTAGTTCAATGCCCCTTTAAAGAAGAAGAAGAAGAAACAAAAAACTGTGTCCCTTTAAGTGAAATATTAAATTATTTCAAACTGGCATCCTTTTCAATGTGGGTAACAATTTTCACTTATATTATTTTAACCCCTTGCTCCATAATACCAGATCGTAGAGGCTCACATAGTCTCTGATTATCCTAAAGAGCAATTTTTCTAAGGAGCTTTAGTTTAGGTTAAAAATGAATCTTTAATGCTTAAACCTTCTTATAAAGAAATGCAATGGTTGATTGGTTATTATTTCACAGTTATCGTTAGACCAGGGGGACATTTATCACTGTTTTTCTTTGGTAGTTTATGAGTTAAAGGGACAGTACCTTGGGTTTGACACATAAAATATTTAATTCTGCACTCTGCAATAACTTTACAATATATTTTCCTTATTTGTTTTGTGTCTATTTAATGTAAATTTACATCTGAAAATTGTACCTATTGCATGTATATTTATGTTAAGTTTCTCCAATCATTATCAACTCAAACAAGTTTTCCCACTCGCGCACGTTGATTTGTGCATGTGCAATTTGAAATAGCTAACTGCAAAATATTAAACGTGCACTAAAGAAAAAATGTGATAAAACACTGGTAAGGATATGTGATCTTCAGGAATCCAAAAGTTAAATTCCTTGGAAGAAAAGGAAATAACAACAAATAGTGAAGTCCTGTATACACCGATTATATAAAAAAGAGGTGGAAGTATCTACTCACACTCTTAGGAGCTATAACTTAGCTGTCAGTAAAATGGCTCATGTGTTAAAGTATAGATGGATCAAGGGACATCAAACTTCGTAAAAGCAATTTGTTACTCCAGTAAAATCACTCAGGATAAGGGAACAATTGTAAAACACAATGCCGACTGTAGAGTCACCAAACACGGCATTCACAGACAGCTGCAGAGTGTAAATTTCAACGTCCCAACCCTCCTTGTGACATCAGAGTGCCAACAGTCCAACGTACGTTTCACCGGCCATAGCCAGCTTTTTCAAGGATATCCAGGTGTCCCACGTTGCTTACTTTATAGTCTAAGCTTCTTTCCCATTCGTTCTTCTTAATTGTCCATTTAGTTAACTCTTTATGAGACAAACTCTTGTACTTATATCTAATACGTATTTAGGAAAAGTGCCAATGTGGGAACATCAAAGAAATAACACATAAGCCATTAATGTTTAAAATACAAATACATTATATACATAAATAAAATTAAAACATACATATTTATTTGTTACCATAAAAAAAAAATTAAAATGTATTTTCTTCATATTTCCCATACGGGAATCAAACTCATATTCATAGCATACATTAAAATAGTTAAAACCGGTGTGTTAACATTAATGTGTTATTTCTTTGATGTTCCCACATTGGCACTTTTCCTAAATACGTATTAGATATAAGTACAAGCGTTTGTCTCATAAAGAGTTAACTAAATGGACAATTAAGAAGAATGAATGGGAAAGAAGCTTAACAAAAACAAAATACTAATCAGCGCTTAGTCAACACTCCAAGATATTATATTTTGGGCAAATATGAAAGCCAATTGTGATTCACAAATAAAAATATAGAAGAAATAATAACAATGAAAAAAATAATACATAAATAAAATAGTAAAAATGTAACCAAATAAATACTTCAGCAAATATAGATTACAGTAGAGAATGAACCCCTAGAGCAATTGTCTTTATATGGATACAATGTCCATCGAGAAGTATGTCCTTATTAAAATGAAAAAAAAAAACAGTACCTTAGTTAAAATTCAACATGAAATGCAAATGTTGGTAAAGGACTATGGTAGTTCTTCTAAATTCACATAATAGGTTAAAATCCACCACTGCTGCTCTTTCTAAACCATGCCTTCTTCACAATGGTTGTGAAATCCAAACAAACTTACATAAAAAAATAGAGCGCAAAAAAAGAGGTGTTGTGTGCCAGAGATGATCTGCAGCTGTCTTGTGCTTCGTTTAGCACGTTCCTGTGGACACAGCAAATTTTTAAGGCATTTTATATATGCACTTCTTGTAAGTACATTTTATCTTGCGTATGTATACTGTTTAATAAATCTGCATTTAAATCCTCTTTTTTTTGCGCTCTGTTTTTTATGTAAGTTTGTTGGGAAAGAAGCTTAGACTATAAAGTAAGCAACGTTGGACACCTGGAAAAAGCTGGCTAAGATCAGTGAAACGTACGTCGGATCTGTTTGGACTGTTGAGACTCTGATTTCTAGCACAAACACAGTGGTGTTCAAAGAACAACACTGTTAGACCCCTGGCGCTGCCGAGACAGCTAAAATAAGTGAGAGCAAATTAGACCAAAAATATATATCAAATTAGTCAGTATAAATTCCAAAAAGACCATTAAGAGTTAATGATTTTTCAGTAAAAAAGGCTCACTGATAAATCATTAACTCTTAATGGTCTTTTTGGAATTTATACTGACTAATTTGATATATATTTTTGGTCTAATTTGCTCTCACTTATTTTAGCTGTCTCGGCAGCGCCAGGGGTCTAACAGTGTTGTTCTTTGAACACCACTGTGTTTGTGCTAGTTACTTGTTTGGAGTTAGGGGAATCTCCATTTAACCCGTTGGCTTATAAGTGTATCCATTATTCCAGCGCAGTGTGATCTACTTTTTTCTTATTGAGACTCTGATGTCACAAGGAGGGTTGGGACTTTGAAATTTACACTCTGCAGCTGTCTGTGAACGCCGTGTTTGGTGATTCTACAGTCGGCTTTGTGTTTTACAATTGTTCCCTTATCCTGAGTGATTTTACTGGAGTAACGAATTGCTTTTATGAAGTTTGATGTCTCTTGATCTATCTATACTTTAACACATGAGCCATTTTACTGAGAGCTAAGTTATAGCTCCCAAGAGTGTGAGTAGACACTTCCATCTCTTTTTTATATAATCTGTGTATACAGGACTTTACTATTTATTTCCTTTTCTTCAAAGGATTTTAACTTCTGGATTCCTGAAGATCACATGTCCTTACCAGTGCTTTATCACATTTCTCCTTTATTGGCTATATATTTGTTTTGTGATATCACAAGGTAACATTTATTTTTTGATTAAACGTGCACTGTTAAACAGTCATACAAGAAACAGCTAACTGGACAAGAAGGAAGTTGTGGGCGGAGCTTGCCAGCCATTTTCAGCTGCTAACAAAAGATCATTATATAAAAGATTCTGGCCTTCTTACAAGCTTAGAGATATAGAACCCGTTGTAAGATGCCTGTCTGGTATGTTGCAATTAGTAATAAAGAATAAGTATTGGGTTTAGATATAATGAAGATAGAATAAGTAATTTAGGTCATGGAATAGTCACTCATTCTGAAGTCAAATTACATATTTTATTTCAGAGATCTACGTGGAAACCCCATGCACTGTGACTGCAAAATAAAGTGGCTGGTGCAGTGGATAAACACGATAGGAAAGAACATACCTGTGTGGCTCCCATTACCATGTGAAGAGCCGGAAAAACACAGAGGGAGGAACCTGAGTTCTCTTTCAGAGCATGAATTTGACTGTGTTACTGGCAGTAAGTAACACTCATTATAACATTGTTACTTTTATTAATGGATAAAATATATTATACCAGAGGTGCCCACACTTTTTTTGTGTTGGGATCTACTTTTCAAATGACCAGCTCAACGAGATCTACCCACTAAAAATTGCCCGGCTCCTAAGCTTACATTCCTGCTTTTTCAAATAAAGATAACAAGAGAATGAGGAGAACTGATAATAGGAGGAAATAAGAAAAAATAAAATGTGTGTTTCATATCCCTTTAAGGTTGCATGATTTAGTAACACATGGATGTGCACAAGCATAAAGCTATAACAGATTAATCCTGACAACAAAAGTAGCACTGACTGCAATTCGAGTTAACAGGAGCAACCCCTTGTGCCAGGTTACAAAACACTGCATTCAAATTACTGCCACGGACCCCCTTTACTTTGCACTGTGGTCTTGGCTTGATATGACCCAGTGAGGCTTACACAAATAAATTTTAATAGTGCGCCATGCAGACCATTTCTTACAGAGTCAACACGTTCATTTGCCATACGTCAATCAGACTTGTTCCTTTAGCATAACACAGCAGCCTCTGCCTTTACTTTTTCTATCTATTAACATTTACCCTCCTAACTATACTATACCGCCATATCCATTGGGAGAGTACTCACTCAACCATGCTTTTGATAGGCCAATTGTGTTGTCATTCAAAAATCATCTACATTGATTGGTTGAAATTGATGTCCCTCAAGATCCAATCCTGTAGCACTTTTCATGTCCGACCATCAGACTGTTTAATGACCCCTTCACACACTGCGGTAGGTCTGGCGGTATCCCTAGCAACCATACTCTACTCACGTCCCAGTGTTGAGATTGCGTAACTTGACCACATCATTTTGATCACATTCGCCGCGGTCTACCAGTAGCACCTTCGGGAGCTACTGGTAGATCCCGATCTACCTATTGGGCATCCCTGTATTATACCCTCCAATGCCATTAGTCAACTTCATACTACAATAGTCAGTCATCCTACATCAGCTATCTGCTAACACCTCACAAGCAAGTCTCAGGAAATCCACCTAATAACCCACTTCATATTCTCTAATTTCCTTTGTTTTTTTGGTATCCTTTCTTGGAAAGCATACCTAGGTAGGCTCAGGAGCTGCGAACTAGCTGCTGATTTGTGGCTGCACATATATGCCTGCTGTCATTGGCTTGCTGATGTGTTCAGCTAGCTCCCAGTAGTTCACTGCTGCTCTTTCAATAACAGATACCCGGAGAATTAAGCACAATTGATAATAGAAGTAAAATGGAAAGTTGTGTAAAATTATTTCTAAATCATTAAAGAAAATGTCTAATTTACTCAAATCCAGACCTAATATCTCTTGTAATTTCTCCTTCTTGTATCTAGACCACCACATTCTGTTTTGGTTGCTAGGAAACAAACCCATCAATAGTACATTAGATTTACACGACAGGAGATGCCTTTTTTAAGCTTTCAGATATTTTAATGCAGTTATCATTTTAGTCTATTTATAAAAGTAACATTAGTTGCTCTCAGATGCAGACTGACTGATGGCTTTACTTTTGTAGACATAGTTCAGCGTTGGACATTTAAACTCCCCTCTTTGTCTGTCAAGTCTTTCGAGTATGCCTCAAACCACTTTGTCATCATTACTCAGCCATTTGAGGGCCGCTGTACCTTCCTGGAATGGGACCATGTGGCTTATGTGTTCCGGCATTACGACAGCATAAAAGGTAAGGACAAACTTATATGTCAGTGTTTGATATTCCCCTAATATTCTACTTAAAGGGATAGTCCAGTCAAAATTAAACTTTCATGATTCAGATAGAGCAGCAATTTTAAGCAACTATTGGTATCTTTATTTGTTGGTATCTTTAAATGTAGCCACCAATCAGCAAGCACTACCCAGGTGCTGAACCAAAAATGGTCCGGCTTCTAAGCTTACGTTCAAATAAAGATACCAAGAGAATGAAGACAAGTTCATAATAGGAGTAAATTAGAAAGTTGTTTAAAATTGTTGCTCTATGCAAATCATGAAAGTTTCATTTTAACTTGACTATTCCTTTAAAAGTAAATTGATATCACAATAGCTCACACAACAAATAATTCTTGTTACATTTATTTTAAATTACTAAACATTATTTATGACTTTAATGATTATTTTATAGACATATTTCCACCAAGGGTATAACGTAAGTTTCCCAATAACTTTCATTTCTTCAGTCAAATGTGTAAATAGAATGAATGTTACATTTTATTATTGTAAATGTAAAATGTGATTATTTAACAAAATAAGAAAAACATGAAATTGTGATTGTAACATTTAAATGATAATTCTGAATTCATTCTAAGCCTAAAGAGTCAACATTCAAATGATAATTTTGCTATTTCAGTTTTTTTTTTTTTGTTAAACACAATGTAAAATTCTAACTGGGGAATGTAAATGTAACGTTAGTTTGAATCAATAAAATGTCAGACTGTTTGACTTCTATTTGGTTTTCATTAAAGGGACAGTCAACACCAGAATTGTTGTTGTTTTAAAAGATAGATAATCCCTTTATTACCCATTCCCCAGTTTTGCATAACCAACACTGTTATTTTAAAGGGACATTATACACTAGTTTTTTTCTTTGCATAAATGTTTTGTATATGATCTATTTATATAGCCCATAAAGTTTTTTGTTTTTTTTAAATGGATAGTTTTACTTATTTTTAAATAACATTGCTTTGATTTTCAGACTCCTAAACAAGCCCTAAAGTTTTAGGAGAATACAGACGTATACCTACTCCAGCTTGCTCCTGTTTGTGTAAAGGGTCTTTTCATATACAGAGGAAGGGGGGGGGGTGGTCTGCAATTTCACATATACAGTGGGTGTTCCAGTAACCTTTTAAACAGAGCTAAACTGGGAGCTTCTAAGTAAGTTTTTAAACAGTTTTATACTGGATTTATTTTTATATCAGTGTCTGTGCATTGTATTCTTTATAGTAGTGTCTATTATATGCAGAAAATTGGTGTATACTGTCCCTTTAATATACTTGTTACCTCTGTGATTAACTTGTATCTAAGCATCTTCTGACAGCCCCCTGATCAGTGATCACATGACTTTTTATTTATCATCTATTGCCTTTCATTTTAGCCAATTAGTGCAGTGTCTGCCACAATCCACGGACGTGATCACAATGTTCTCTATATGGTTTACATGAACTAGCTCTCCCCTGTTGTGAAAAGCAAATAAAAAAAATGTGATAAGAGGCGGCCTTCAAGGGCTTAGAAATTATCATATGAGCCTGCCTAGCTTTTGTTTTCAACTAAGAATACCAAGAGAACAAAGTAAAATTTGTGATAATAGTAAATTGGAAAGTTGTTTAAAATTACATGCCTATTTGAAACATGAAAGTTTTTTTTTGACTTGACTGTCCCTTTAAGGACAAACACAGGTGACCAACATGTGAAATTTGAAACAAATGTTTCAAAATATTCCCCTATTCATAGCTGTGATGTCATCTTGAAATTCAAGAGAACAGATTTGCCTCTGTTAGAACAGAATAGCAAACATATCAAATCAGCAAACGGAAGTGACGTTCCGTCAGCTGACTGATCAAAAATACTCAACGCGCATGCGCTCCTTCGTCACAACCCATGAGATTCTATGTTGTTAGTGCAGCCGCGCACACTAACATAGCCATCTGATTGTTGGAGGTTTGTTAGTGTGCATACATCTACAAACACACACATATATATATATATATATATATATATATATATATATATATATATATATATATATATATATATATATATATATATATATATACACACTAGGCGATAAACCTGCCCAGAGGGCAGTCTATGTCTAAAAAATACAAACCCCCAAGTTAAAGTTACAAAAAATAAAAATAAAAAAAAAATTACAGAAAAAAATGAACAAAGCTATCCAAAATAAAAAAATTAGACCTAAACTAATAGCCCCATAAAAATCCCCCCATAAATGGAAAAAAAACCTAATCTAATACTAAACTACCAATAGCGCTTGAAATGGTCTTTTGTAGGGCATTGCCCTAAGTTAAACAGCTCTTTTACCTCTAAAAAATACTAAGTCCCCCCTAACAGTAAAAAAAACCCCACCGACCAAACCCCCCCCCAAAAAAAAAAAACTAACACTAAAAAAAATAAACTACCCATTGCCCCTAAAGGGGCATTTGTATGACCATTGCACTTAAAAAGGCAATCAGCTCTTTTTCAAGCCCCCAATAAAACTAATCTAAAAAAAACCCACCCCAAAATCGTAAATAAAAAAGCCTAAACCTAAGCCCCAAATAGGTACTCACTGTTCCTGAAGTCGGGCAGAGAAGGTCTTCTTCCGGACGGATCCATCATCTTCTATCTTTATCTGGAGTGAAGGCGTCACAGAGCGGAGTTACGGAGCTGTGTTCCCGATGTCTGGATCCTCAGCGGTGGTCCTCAACGGCGGCCGTCCTTGGCGGCATTGAGGCTCCTCTTCATCCGATGTCCATCATAGACTGAAGATTGAATGTAAGATACCGCAATCAATTTGGGGTACCTTGCATTCCTATTGGCTGAAATTTTGAAATCAGCCAAAAGGATTAGAGCTTCTGAAATCCTATTGGCTGTTCTATAAGATTTTAGTAGCTCTCATCCTACTGGCTGATTTAAATTTTTTAGCCAATAGCAATGCAAGGTACCCCAATAAATATGGTGTACCTTGCATTCAATCTTCAGTGTGCGACGGACGTACACATACATCATACATAGTTACACATTTAAACACAGGGCCAGATTACAAGTGGCGCGCTGTTTAGAGCGAGTGACATCGGGGTTATAGCACGCGTATTACAAGTTGAAAGTAATTGCAAATGCATGAGCACAATTGTGATTTACGCTATGAGTACCTCGACCACAGAGCTCTGGTTAATTGTTACGTGAGAAATAAAAAATATTGCAAAAGCACATAAAATATACATTAAACAAAGTTACATCCATAATAACATTGTCTGATAAAAATATTTAAAAAAAATATTGCATAAAAAATGTATAATACCTGAAAGATATGAGGTCTCAGGTGTTAGAAAAAAAGGCAGCCAAATGGGCTTTAACATAGAGTTACCTCTTTAGACATGTGTATATATATATATATATATATATATATATATATTTATTTATATGTGTGTATATATGTATTTATATGTGTAAATATGTATTTACAGACATATATACACATATGAACATATAAATACATATTTTTATATATATATATATATATATATATATATATATATATATATATATATATATATATATATATATATATATATATATATATATATATATATACAGGTGGCCCTCGGTTTACAACGGTTCAATTTACACCGTTTCAGAATAACAACCTTTTTTTTCCAGTCATGTGACTGCTATTGAAAAGCATTGAGAAGCAGTGCATTGATTAAAATAGCCAGTAGGTGGAGCTGTCCACTTGTGTTGCAGCAAAGATATGCAAGCCAAACAAATTTGGAATGCATGGAAAGAACTGTTTGCAGAAAAATGCAAGTAAACTCTGTGTTGTGTGATTATTTTATTAGGTTTATAATGCTGTTTAGCAAATGTTTTTGTTCATTTAACTTAGTTTAATTATATATTCTGTGTTGTGTGATTATTTTATTAGGTTTATAATAATGTTTAGCATTTAAAGTCTTCATTTCAAAGCTTTAAAAATAATGTATTAGGTGTTACTTATGACAATTTTGAGAGGGGCCTGGAACCTATCTCCCTCACATCCCATTGACTTACATTATAAACTGGGTTTCAATTTACAACGGTTTCGATTTACAACCATTTCTTCTGGAACCTAGCCCCGGCGTAAACCGAGGGCTACCTGTATGTATATATATATATATATATATATATATATATATATATATATATATATATATACTGTATATATGTGCATTGGAGCCCTTTGTAGTTAAGTAGATGAAAACATGAAAAAGCATATTTATGCAATATTCATGTTTAATAAAGTGTTATACTGTGTATTTACTGTAAATATTTCACATCCCAATGTTCTGCACATAGCAGAATGTGTTCTAAGTGTTTTTAAATAGATATTCCTATATTTATCTGTATATGTATATATATATATATATTTATAGAAACATATTTTACAAAAAAAATCATATATATATATATATATATATATATATATATATATATATAGAACATATTCTTCTATGTGAAGAACATTGGAATGTGAAATATTAATATTTTCATGTCGGGTTAGCGTACTTGGAAAAAATGTGATCAGGTTTGCATGCGAGTAGGGTGTTTGGTTTATGGGCAAATACGTTAACGTGGTCACAATATTCTAACTTCCACTTTTTGTGCATGTTGGTTTTGTGTTTATGCTAAAACATTTTACTTTGATCTTGTAATACGCACGCTACCAACCTGCACAAAAAGCAGGAGCGATACGTATTGTCCCACTCGTGATCAAGACCATAATACGTATATCTATATCTATATATCTATCTATCTATCTATCTATCTATCTATCTATCTATCTATCTATCTATATATATATATATATATATATATATATATATATATATATATATTTCACATGTGTTTTGTGATACTTTTATTGTAGCCCTAACACTTAACTTCATTTCCCAGTTTGCACTAATTCTTCTAGAGCTATTTTCGCCTGAAAGCATCCCATAACTTTCACCTTGTAATATCAGTGATATTTAGTGCGGTTGCAATCTCCATTGACATTTTAGGGTGCTAAAGGGTTGTCGGCTGCGCTAAACCTTCTCTGGTAAATCTTTTTTTACCATGGTCATGTGATATACATTTGTGAGCTAATTGTGGCACGGTCAGTCCAGTAATATTGACATCACACCCTGTGCTATCCTTAGTGCTCCACTTGTAATCTGGCCCATTGTCTTTTATATCATGTAAACCTATATAATTAATATTTCAGATCTTTCTTTTGTTCTATCCTGTTCTAGGTGTCTCTATTGTTTCCTGTCTGCCTCTCGTTATCGGTAAACAGCTGTTTGTTGTGGTTGCCCAGCTGTTTGGTAGCTCTTCCATTTATCGTCATGATCCTTCCCCAGCAAGTATCTCATCTTTCCGTCTCTTCCAAAAACTACCTGAGGTGGTCAAACCTAATGATGTGGAACAGTTTATATCAAATGATGGAGAATATTATTTCATAATTGCTGACAGTGCCAAATCTGGTGCCAGCACCTTGTACCGATGGGATGGCAGGGGATTCTACCCTTATCAGAGACTTCCACGCTGGTACCGTGATACAGATGCTGAACCTCTGTTCCTGTCAGGATTTCCCCACTTTATTATGAGCAGTGGCTCTCAAAGGCCTGTAGTCTATCGATTTGAGGACAAGCATCTCCGTCGTCTAACTGATATCCCAGAAGCATGGGATGTATATGCGGTGAAGCATTTTACAGAACCAGAAGATGGTGTTTTTGCCTGTTTGGTGAGATATATGGGGGACTCATCCCTTGTGCGCTGGGATGGTTCCATGTTCCGTCAGCTCCAACAGTTTCCATCCAGAGGTTCCCATGTTTTCCAACCTTTGCTGCTAGGGAAGAAATGGCATACTTTACTAGGCCATGATTTTGGTTATGCATGGGTCTACCAGCTGGAAAAATGGAACCATTGGGAGATTGAGGAAGAAAATGATGGTGAAGGACAGAATGGACCTTTGGTACCAATACAGGAACTGAAAGTTATTGAGGCACGTGCCTTCACATCTGTACAAGTGCTCGGCAGGCAGTTTATCTTTGTGGCCAGTTTTGGAGGAGATACTGTGGTGTATGAGTATGTGGAGGCAGAAAATAGTCCCTAAACTATGGTTTCAATTAGAAGAAGAGACTGGAAACTGGGACAGCCAGGTATGAGTCAGGAAAAGAAGACTCTATTGAAAGAGAGAGGGACAATGATAACAGTGATGTTCCTGTCTCAGCAAATCATTTTCATGTTAGACTTAAAATTTGGATCTTAAATTTGTCAACAGCGTAATGTACAAGATGTATCTATCACAAAGTTTTAAAGAAAACCTATTGTTTGATATATCCACATTATAATATTCCATATTTTCTCTAGTAAATTTGATTATAGATAGCATCCGAAAATATTAAAAATATTTGTCTAAAAACAAAATCACAACTAGAAAGTAACCAAATCTTCTAACACACAACTTAAAAGCAAAGTTATATTTAAAGACACAGTAAACAAATTAATTTTGTTACGTAATGTAATCATTTTAACAGAAGAGTGGTATTTTGGCTTTCAGAAATCATGTTACTTTATTCACTAAAATACAAGAACATTCTTTTAAATATCTGAACTAATTAGTATCAGAGGAAGAGTCGTATCCTTACTCGTAACCTTACTCTTATTTAAGGAAAGTGTAGTATACCTTAATTTGGAGAAATTCCTAGATATGCAATGTGACACTGGATTCTGGCACTAAAAAAATCGTAAAATGTGTACGTTTGCCTATTCACTGCTTTGTAACAATGTATTTTTTATATTACAAGTGTTTTTGTTACTATTGTGTGCTTTTTTTGTAATAAAACATAAATGCACAGGTTACAATAACTCTGCAATGAGACAAATCTCTCCAACACCTACATTAATGGAGCTGATTCATTAAATTGACTAGCTCCCCAAAAATGTTTTCCTAATATGGTATATGCTCGCCATCTTGTGGTACATTTTGGTTTTGACATATTACTTTTTTAATACACTTGAAAGTGATTTTTTTTTTGCACTTGATGCAAAAATAATTCTAGTAAAAGGGGCATACATGCATATGCTTTACATTTACCATTGTACCTGCTCAGAGTGCAGGCAATGACTTGTATGATGCTAATTAGGTAATATCTGGCATGATACACACAGTCGCTGGCTGCGTTGACAGGTTTCAATAATAGTTAATGACCTAGAACTGCTGTACTCGAAGTTAATTAATAATAACTTTTATTGAAAATTGTAATGCATCAACATGGGTTTAAAAAATGTTGTAAATCTACTAACTAAAAGAACTAGAGACCTCACCAATGCATCTCATGTGTTTGGGATAGTCTAGATTCAGAGACCAGCATAGTGATTAACCTGTCTCATGTTTGTATCAACTGCTCTAATTTCATTGGTTAAAATGCACATGATGTTAAATCATTATACAAAGCCCAACTGTGTAAAAGTATACTCTAATCAGAACATTCACAATCTCTTAAAGGGGTATTCAACAATGGTATAAACAACATTACACAAAATATATTGGAAACATCACATTCAATATAAGTATACAATTGAATGTATATACATTTATTCTTGTTTATACATATCTATATATGCACATTCCTACCGCATCATTATCTGTGTACATACATTGGTTAGTAAGTGTTCTTTCTAAAAATATAAACTCATTTTACAAAACAATTTTTCATAGTAAAATGGCACTTTTACACAAACCTTTAGTTTTATGCATCTTCCATTTTGTATTTAAAGGGCCATGGTACCCAAATGTTGAAACACTTGAAAGTGATGCAGCATAGCTGTAAAAAGCTGACTAGAAAATATCACCTGAACATCTCTTTGTAAAAAAGAAAAATATTTTACCTCAAAAGTTCCTCAGTAGCCACATCCCATTGTAAAGGACTTCTAAGCAGCAAATCAGTCTGTCCAGGGACAGCTAAGGGAGTGAGCCTGGTGCACACTCATCTTATTTCCCTATTCAGTTTAAGGAAGTTTACTATGAAATCTCATGAGAGTTAAGTGAAATCTCATGAGATCACAGTAAAAGAGTTCATGACCTCAGCACTGTTGATGCTGATTGGCTGCTGTTCATTTCTTCTTCTTTTTTTTTTTACCTGTAGCTGGGCAGCAGCTGAATTAAAACTTTTTACACAGCACTTACTCTGGTGAGCTGAGGAGATTGTGAGGTAAAATATCTTCCTTTTTTACATAGAGATGCTCAGGTGATATTTTCCGGTCAGCTTTTTACAGCTATGCTGCATCAGTTTCAAGTGATTTAGCATATGAGTATTATGTCCCTTTAATGTCCTTTCAAGATTTAATAAGCCTGTTGTTAGGTGCTGCTGCCTTATAACATGTATTTAGGAAAGAACTGTAAGGGAAATAGAATAGTGAACACTTTAGAATGGAGAAATTTACAAGTCCAAAGTGAGGCTTTAGATTCCGTATTTTATACTGGGGATTACTTAGCAACAGAAGAATGTTCTCATGCTCCTTCTTGGTGTGTAGTGTCGACACTTCTCACCACAGTGGCACTTTATGCCATATCACTACTATATTTATTGCTCGGCGCCATTACTGGAGTTCTCGCTCTGATGTTGACAACAATGGACAGTAGTTTATCAAGTGTTGTCTCTTCTTTCTTTGGCTTTATTTCATGTCCTACTATATACAAAATGGGTAGAGAGAGAAATAGACAAAAGGCAATGACAAGTTGACTACTTTAAAAATAATATGGATCCCCT
This sequence comes from Bombina bombina, assembly GCF_027579735.1. NCBI lineage: Eukaryota > Metazoa > Chordata > Amphibia > Anura > Bombinatoridae > Bombina > Bombina bombina. Next base: position 16,681,496 of record NC_069506.1, read on the forward strand.
AACTAAATAATCATTACAAATATAAGTATATGTTTCAAAAGTGATCGGAAGCCTGTAAAAAGGTCAAACTAGCTTGAATCCCAAGTCTATGCTTAATCCTAACCATAACTCTAGACCTAAATCTAACCCTGTCCATAAATCTAGCTTTAACCTCACTTATATTCTAACACTAACCACCACTCTAGACCTAAACCTAACCCTGCCCCTAACTCTAGTTTTAACCCTACTTATATTCTAACACTAACCATCACTCTAGACCTAAACCTAACCCTGCCCCTATCTTTAGCTTTAACCCCACTTATATTCTAACACTAACCATAACTCTAGACCTAAACCTAACCCTGCCCCTAACACTAGCTTTAACCCCACTTATATTCTAATACTAGAAAAATGAGTTACAAAGTCAATAACAAAAGAGTGCTTTAACCCTGCAATTGTATAGGAGAAATTCTCACTGAATAATAAAGGAACGATTGTTTAACCATTCAAACTTTATCTTTATTGGTTTAACTATTCAATCATACACGTTTAAAAACACTTAAACTCTCTAGATATCAATATATAGCATAGGTGTGAATAATTCCTCTGAGAATCATGTATCTAGATGTGAAACCTTGTAATTGGTTTGTATCATATCAATCAGTCGGATGCAAACAATATCTTTTGTAGCTGGCTATTAATAAATTCAGAAAAAATGTTGTAACAAGAGGACTTGTTAATATGTGGAATGTCAGATTATGAGATTAAAGCTATCTAGATAATACTATATCTGTAATTATAAAGTCCTTGCTTACACAGAGCTTCCTCAGAGGGAGCATGAGCGAAATAGGTGTCGGGGGTCTGGCTTTAGAGAGTACATACTCTCATTTTTTAACTGCCCACTCTCCATGATAATTGTTGATTGCAATAATTTTTGCCAATAGCTTGTAAATGTGTGTTATATTCTGAGATCAGACGCTATGCTATGAGTGAAACAAGTCAGTTAAACGTTAATCTAGTCCCCCGCTTTAGAAGGGGCTTAAGCAGACAGTATCTATTATACTGAACAGCTGTGCTAAAGTTAACTGTGTAAGCAAGGACTTTATAATTACAGATTAGCTAGATAGCTTTACTCTCATAATCTGACATCCCACATATTAACAGGTCCTCTTGTTACAACTTTATTTCTGAATTTATTAATAGCCGGCTACAAAAGATATTGTTTGCATCCGACTGCTTGATATGATACAAACCAATTACAAGGTTTCACATCTAGATACATGATTCTCAGAGGAATTATTCACACACTTATGCTATATATTTATATCTAGAGAGTTTAAGTGTTTTTAAATGTGTATGATTGAATAGTTAAACTAAAATATAAAGTATGAATGGTTAAACAATTGTTCCTGTATTATTTTGAGAGAATTTCTCCTATTCAATTGTAGAGGTAAAGCACTCTTTTTTGTTACAGACTTTGTAACTCGTTGTTCTATGAGTCTCCATAGTGCTATATTGCCCCCCTAACAGGTGCTTGTTGATTACAAAAATATTTGGCACCTATAGGTACTTACCATTAGTACTACTTTACCTACTATCTTGTTACTATAATATATTCTAACACTAACCATAACTCTAGACCTAACCCTGCCCCTAACTCTAGCTTTACCCCACTTATATTCTAACACTAACCATAACTCTAGACCTAACCCTAACCCTGCACCTAACTCTAGCTTTAACCCCACTTATATTTTAACACTAACCATCACTAAAGCCCTAAACCTAACTCTGCCCCAAACTCTAGCATTAACCCCACTTATATTCTAACACTAACCATATCGCTAATGCTAGCTGTAGATCTACTCCCTACTGTAACCAGGACCCTAATCTTAAATTATCCCTACCCCTAACATTATACAAATCCTTATCTTAACCGTTACCCTTATCCTAACCGTGACCCTAACATTAATCCTCACCCTAGCCTTTAACATGACATAAACCTAGCTGTAACCATAATTTTCAACCTAACCATGTTCCTAATCCAAACCATAATATTCACTCTTGCTCTATCCGGACTTGAATACAAAGCTAAACCCTTACCTTAGTCCTAAACATAACTCTTACATTAACCCTCACCCTAGCCCTAACCTTATTTCAAGCCAAAATATTCACACTAGCTCTAACCTGATGCAAACCCTAGTCTTAACCCTCACCCTAGCTCTAAACATGACCCTAACCATAATCCTAACTTTTAGTCCTAACCATAACCCTAACATTAACTCTCACCCTACACCCGGGCCCTAATCATAAGCTTAACATTATCCCTCACTCTTGATCTATCCATGACCTTAACCCTAAACCTAAATTATCCATCACCCTAGTCGTAAACTATAGGCATTGTGTATTATGTGTCTCATATTTAAAAATGTATTTTCACAACTTCACAATACTAATCAACTAATTGTACCACAATATGTATATAACATTTTAAATTAAAGAACACACATAATGTTTTCATTTATCTTTGAGGAAGGTGACAACAAGCAATCATTAAATTAAAGATGGACGTTACTTACATGTGTTATATTCTGTTGTAGAGTTGCTGGTGCTAATTTTCTGGATTTAAAAAATTTGAAATCGGCTGGAAATAAAGGAAATATTAAATTTAATAGTTTTTCCTTGTAGTTTTCATAAGGTTCTGATATGTTGAGCAAATCAGATGCAAACCAACCTGTAAGTAATTATGATCATACAAAACTGTTTAGAAATAACAATAAATTAAAAAGACCTAGGAAATGATGAACAAACATTCTCCAGTTTGGAGAGTAATTATAGTGTAGACTTCACAGGAGCTAAACTCAATGAACTCTCTAAGAAAAGGGGCAGAACCCAGAATCCCAGAGAGATGAGAGTGGCATACAATAGAAAGTAATGGAGCTCTCTGGGATACTGAATCTCACAGGGGAGAGTGAAGCTAATGTGGAGCACATTGTACTGATATAAAGCCTCATGTTGAAGCAAATACAAATTATACTGAATTGTTTCCACTACAATTTTACTTGTATTTACAGCTTACTTCTAGTCTGGTACTTTTTCGGACAGTTAAATAAGTATATGGTGAATTTTGAGCAACCTTTACCTGTACAGCTGCAAACCTGCTGGTGTAAAATGCTTATAGAGAATATCATGAATATTGTAAAAGATTCAAACACATCCTGAAACTCTCCTGTTCAGTCCATGGAACTCCCCTGTCCCTCTCACTTTCTGAAGTTTTCAGATTTACGTCACATAGAACAAATATAAAGTGCAATGTAATTTTTAAAAGATACCCATAAATATACAAAGTATGATCCTTATTTGTTAAAGTTACACAGGAACTTTCAAAACATAATCAGTATCAAATGCAAAATAGAAAGAGCAAAGAATTAATATAATAAAACTTCAAGGCCAATAAATGTCTAAAAATTAATTTCATTACAATGCAGTAAATATCAATGCAGCAGAACTCTCATGTAATGCAGTGCTATATTGCACTGGGTGTCTCTCCCTCACATCCAGAAATGCAGGGAACGCCCCTTTGTATCATATGACAGCCATCAGCCAATCACAGACTTGAATACAAAAAGGTATTTGAAATATAAACCTTGCATTTCCAATTCCATTAGGCGCATAGTGTTTTGTCTTTGACAAAATGCTTTTGTTAAAAGTAATGACTGCTGGTTTTTAATGGGAACGCACTTCGTCTTCTTGCTGTGTCATGGGTGATGTCACACACTATATTCATAAGCCATATTACTGAAAAATATTCTATTATTTATATGAAAATCAGTATTTCAACATGTTTAAAATGTGTTTCTTTAAAAAAAGCTTAATTAAAAACTGTTTAAATTTAAAGTGAAAGTAACAGGAAGTGAATGATTGTGTACAGCTGAGATGAGTGACAGCTCACTGGCGGGTATAGGAACTGCCACTGATAAAAGTTGTTTTATTCAGCACAGGAGCATACATTAAAAAAATGTTCTTTTATACATTTTGAAACATTCTTGTTTAGATTTTTGAGTAACACGTCCCTTTTAGTGCAAAAGCACAAGATACGGTCATACTTCATGCGCTCGCTGTTATCTTTTGCAAAAAATGCATCTCTTTCATTGAGTGGTCACTTGACCTGAACAGGGTGAGAATAAGAGTTTTCTGCCCCGTTAGATACCAGGTTTAGAGTAGCAATGAAATTGCTGCTCTTTCAACATAAATCTATAAAGCTAATTATTTGAAAGAGAATCATTTCCTATTTCAGTAGAGGGATCACTAAATAAAATGTATTTAATGAAAAAACATAATTTATGTAAGAACTTACCTGATAAATTCATTTCTTTCATATTGGCCAGAGTCCATGAGCTAGTGACATATGGGATATACAATCCTACCAGGAGGGGCAAAGTTTCCCAAATCTCAAAATGCCTATAAATACACCCCTCACCACACCCACAATTCAGTTTAACGAATAGCCAAGCAGTGGGGTGATAAAGAAAGGAGTAGAAAGCATCAACAAAGGAAATTTGGAAATAATTGTGCTTTATACAAAAAATCATAACCACCATAAAAAGGGTGGGCCTCATGGACTCTTGCCAATATGAAAGAAATGAATTTATCAGGTAAGTTCTTACATAAATTATGTTTTCTTTCATGTAATTGGCAAGAGTCCATGAGCTAGTGACATATGGGATATCAATACCCAAGATGTGGAGTCTTCCACTCAAGAGTCACTAGAGAGGGAGGGAATAAAACAAAAAACAGCCATATTCCACTGAGAAAATAATCCACAACCCAAAAATAAGTTTATTTTCACTTTTGAAAGAAAAAAAAACTTAAATCAAAAAGCAGAAGAATCAAACTTAAACAGCTGCCTGAAGAACTTTTCTACCAAAAACTGCTTCCGAAGGAGCAAATACATCAAAATGGTAGAATTTAGTAAATGTATGCAAAGAGGACCAAGTGGCTGCTTTGCAAATCTGATCAACTGAAGCTTCATTCTTAAAAGCCCATGAAGTGGAGATTGATCTAGTAGAATGAGCTGTAATTCTCTGAGGCGGGGTTTGACCCGACTCCAAATAAGCTTGATGAATCAAAAGTTTCAACCAAGAAGCCAAGGAAATAGCAGAAGCTTTCTGACCTTTCCTAGGACCAGAAAATAAAACAAATAGACTAGAAGTCTTCCTGAAATTTTTAGTAGCTTCCACATAATATTTCAAAGCTCTTACCACATCCAAAGAATGTAAGGATCTCTCCAAAGAATTCTTAGGATTAGGACATAAAGAAAGGACAACAATTTCTCTACTAATGTTGTTAGAATTCACAACCTTATGTAAAAATTGAAAAGAAGTCCGCAAAACTGCCTTATCCTGATGAAAAATCAGAAAATGAGACTCACAAGAAAGAGCAGATAGCTCAGAAACTCTTCTGGCAGAAGAGATAGCCAAAAGGAACAACACTTTCCAAGAAAGTAGTTTAATGTCCAAAGAATGCATAGGTTCAAATGGAGGAGCCTGTAAAGCCCTCAGAACCAAATTAAGACTCCAAGGAGGAGAAATTGACTTAATGACAGGCTAAAGCCTGTACAAAACAGTGTATATCAGGAAGTATAGCAATCTTTCTGTGAAATAAAACAGAAAGAGCGGAGATTTGTCCTTTCAAGGAACTTGCAGACAAACCCTTATCCAAACCATCCTGAAGAAACTGCAAAATTCTAGGAATTCTAAAAGAATGCCAGGAGAATTTATGAGAAGAACACCATGAAATGTAAGTCTTCCAAACTCTATAATAAATCTTTCTAGAGACAGATTTACGAGCTTGTAACATAGTATTAATCACTGAATCAGAGAAACCTCTATGACTTAGAACTAAGCGTTCAATTTCCATACCTTCAAATTTAATGATTTGAGATCCTGATGGAAAAACGGACCTTGAGATAGTAGGTCCGGCCGTAACGGAAGTGGCCAAGGCGGGCAACTGGACATCCGAACCAGATCCGCATACCAAAACCTGTGTGGCCATGCTGGAGCCACCAGCAACACAAAAGACTGTTCCATGATGATTTTGGAAATCACTCTTGGAAGGAGAACTAGAGGCGGGAAGATGTAAGCAGGTTGATAACACCAAGGAAGTGTCAGCGCATCCACTGCTTCCGCCTGAACATCCCTGGACCTTGACAGGTATCTGGGAAGTTTCTTGTTTAGATGAGAGGCCATGAGATCTATCTCTGGAAGCCCCCACATCTGAACAATCTGAGAAAACACATCTGGGTGGAGAGACCACTCCCCTGGATGTAAAGTCTGGCGGCTGAGATAATCCGCCTCCCAATTGTCTACACCTGGGATATGCACCGCAGAGATTAGACAGGAGCTGGATTCCACCCAAGCAAGTATCCGAGATACTTCTTTCATAGCTTGGGGACTGTGAGTCCCACCCTGATGATTGACATAAGCCACAGTTGTGATATTGTCTGTCTGAAAACAAATGAATGGTTCTCTCTTTAGTAGAGGCCAGAACTGAAGAGCCCTGAGAATTGCACGGAGTTCTAAAATATTTATTGGTAATCTCGCCTCTTGAGATTTCCAAACCCCTTGTGCTGTCAGAGACCCCCAAACAGCTCCCCAACCTGAAAGACTCGCATCTGTTGTGATCACAGTCCAGGTTGGGCGAACAAAAGAAGCCCCTTGAACCAAACGATGGTGATCTATCCACCATGTCAGAGAGTGTCGTACATTGGAATTCAAGGATATTAATTGTGAAATCTTTGTATAATCCCTGCACGATTGATTCAGCATACAAAGCTGTAGAGGTCTCATGTGAAAACAAGCAAAGGGAATTGCGTCCGATGATGCAGTCATGAGACCTAAAACTTCCATGCACATAGCCACTGAAGGGAATGACTGAGACTGAAGGAGCCGACATGCTGCAACCAATTTTAAACGTCTCTTGTCTGTTAGAGACAGAGTCATGGACACTGAATCTATCTGGAAGCCTAAAAAGGTGACCCTTGTCTGAGAAATCAAGAAACTTTTTGGTAAATTGATCCTCCAACCATGTTTCCGAAGAAACAACACTAGTTGATTCGTGTGAGATTCTGCAGTATGTAAAGACTGAGCTAGTACCAAGATATCGTCCAAATAAGGAAACACTGCAATACCCTGTTCTCTTATTACAGATAGTAGGGCACCCAGAACCTTTGAAAAGATTCTTGGAGCTGTTGCTAGGCCAAAGGGAAGAGCAACAAATTGGTAATGCTTGTCTAGAAAAGAGAATCTCAGAAACTGATAGTGTTCTGGATGAATCGGAATATGAAGGTATGCATCTTGCAAGTCTATTGTGGACATATAATGTCCTTGCTGAACAAAAGGCAGAATAGTCCTTATAGTCACCATCTTGAAAGTTGGTACTCTTACATAATGATTCAAAATTTTCAGATCCAGAACTGGTCTGAACAAATGTTCTTTCTTTGGTACAATGAATAGGTTTGAATAAAACCCCAAACCTTGTTCCTGAGGAGGAACTGGCATGATTACCCCTGAAGACTCCAGGTCTGAAACACACTTCAGAAAAGCCTGAGCTTTTACTGGATTTACAGGAATGTGTGAGAGAAAAAATCTTCTCACAGGAGGTCTTACTTTGAATCCTATTCGATACCCTTGAGAGACAATGCTCTGAATCCAATGATTTTGGACAGATTTTATCCAACAATCCTTGAAAAACCTTAATCTGCCCCTTACCAGCTGAGCTGGAATGAGGGCCGCACCTTCATGCAGACTTAGGGGCAGACTTTGGTTTACTAAATGGCTTGGATTTATTCCAATTTGAGGAAGGCTTCCAACTGGAAGCAGATTCCTTGGGAGGAGGATTGAGTTTTTGTTCCTTATTTTGACGAAAGGAACGAAAACGGTTAGAAGCCTTAGATTTACCCTTAGGTTTTTTATCCTGAGGCAAAAAAACTCCTTTTCCTCCAGTGATAGTTGAAATAATAGAATCCAACTGAGAACCAAATAAATTATTACCTTGGAAAGAAAGAGATAGTAATCTAGATTTAGATGTCATATCAGCATTCCAAGATTTAAGCCACAAAGCTCTTCTAGCTAATACAGCTAAAGACATGGATCTAACATCAATTTTGATAATATCAAAAATGGCATCACAAATAAAATGATTAGCATGTTGCAGTAAGTGAACAATGCTAGATATGTTAGAATCCAATTCATGTTGCGCTAAATTTTCCAACCAAAAAGTTGATGCAGCCGCAACATCACCCAAAGAAATAGCAGGTCTGAGAAGATGACCTGAATATAAATAGGCCTTCCTTAGATAAGATTCAAGCTTCCTATCTAAAGGATCCTTAAAGGATCTTCCATAGGAATAGTGGTACGTTTAGCAAGAGTAGAAAAAGCCCCATCAACTTTGGGGATCTTTTCCCAAAACTCTATAGATTTTGCTGGTAAAGGATACAATCTCTTAAACCTTGAAGAAGGAATAAAGGAAGTACATGGCTTATTCCATTCCCTAGAAATCATATCAGAAATAGCCTCAGGAATGGGAAAAACACCTGGGGAAACCACAGGAGGTTTAAAAACAGCATTTAAACGTTTATTAGACTGAACGTCAATATGACTGGTTACCTCAATATCCAAAGTAATTAACACTTCTTTTAATAAAGAACGCATATACTCTATTTTAAATAAATAAGTAGATTTGTCAGTGTCAATATATGAGGAAGGATCTTCTGTTTCAGACAGATCCTCATCAGAAGAGGATGAATTATTATGTTGTTGGTCATTTGAAATTTCATCAGCTAAATGAGAAGTTTTAAAAGACCTTTTACGTTTATTAGAAGGTGGAAATGCAGACAAAGCCTTCATAATAGATTCAGAAACAAATTCTTTAAAATTTACAGGTATATCATGCACATTAGAAGTTGAAGGAACTGCAACTGGCAATGTACTATTACTGATAGAAACACTATCTGCATGTAAAAGTTTATCATGACAACTATTACAAACGACATTCGGTGGAATAATTTCTACAATTTTACAACAAATGCACTTAGCTTTGGTAGAACCGATGTCAGGCAGCAATGTTCCAGCAGACAAGATCAGATTGGGACATCTTGCTCAATGTAAGAGAAAAAACAACATATAAAGCAAAATTATCTATTTCCTTAAATGACAGTTTCAGGAATGGGAAAAAATGCAAAAGCATAGGCCTCTTGATAGAGAAAAAAACAGGAGGCAAACATCAATGGAGTATTGAAATAATGAAAAAATTTGGCGCCAAGGATGACGCACAACGTAACGTAAACTTTTTTGGCGCCAAAAATGACCGGAAATGACACACTTGCGTCACTAATGACGCCGCCGTGTGAAAGGTCTCGGCGTCACGTATGACGCCGGAAATGACGAAGTTGCGTCATAAACGTATTTTTTCACGCCAAAAAAAGTTTGCGCCAAAAATGACGCAATAAAGTCTAGCATTTGACGCACCCGCAGGCCTAACACCCGCAATTGCAAAAAGTAATCAAATTGAAAAAAAGAATAAACCCCAGGTAAGAAATACATTTCTTAAAGTGTTTACATTCCCAAATATGAAACTGACAGTCTGCAGAAGGAAATACATGAACCTGACTCATGGAAAATATAAGTACAATACATATATTTAGAACTTTATATAATTGCATAAAGTGCCAAACCATAGCTGAGAGTGTCTTAAGTAATAAAAACATACTTACCAAAAGACACCCATCCACACATAGCAGATAGCCAAACCAGTACTAAAACAGTTATTAGTAGAGGTAATGGTAAATTGAGAGTATATCGTCGATCTGAAAAGGGAGGTAGGAGATGAATCTCTACGACCGATAACAGAGAACCTATGAAATAGACCCCCGTTAGGGAAATCATCGTATTCAAATAAGTGATACTCCCTTCACGTCCCTCTGACATTCGCTGTACTCTGAGAGGAATCGGGCTTCAACAATGCTGAGAAGCGCATATCAACGTAGAAATCTTAGCACAAACTTACTTCACCACCTCCATAGGAGGAAAAGTTTGTAAAACTGAATTGTGGGTGTGGTGAGGGGTGTATTTATAGGCATTTTGAGATTTGGGAACATTTTGCCCCTCCTGGTAGGATTGTATATCCCATATGTCACTAGCTCATGGACTCTTGCCAATTACATGAAAGAAATATGCAATTTCTTAACACTATACACTGATTTATAGAAAAACAAAAAGGTAATTGAAACAGAGTATTTTGCTCATTAAAGAAAAATACATTCACCCATGAAACCATAAATGTTTAATATAAGAGATTCATGTTTCAAGTAAGAGCTAAAATGACTCACTCAACATATCCATGACAACCCCACACCCCTTAGAGCAGATTGTTACAATGTGATCCAAACCCCCCAGTATAAATATATCATTGGTCAAGAAGCCAAATTTGCAAATGTCCAAATCTGGGAATGTCCTGGGAAAATCAGGACACTTGGCAAGAAGGAACGACAGTAATAATAATTACACGTGGCACCGATTTGAATGCCAGCCCAAGAGCCCATAGACAACTATTTAAAAACATGAAGCATAGCTGTGAGATGGGTGTTTAGCAGAGAACAGAATTAGTAGAATATACATTCAGGTGAGGCTAGTGTCAGTGCTTTTTATCTTGTCTGCCATATTGGACTCACCTGTCTTCTCCCCTTGCTTGTAGCAGAGTGTGTAACGCTGCTCACTACTCCAGGCTCCCTCTTATGGCCAAACTGGAGAACATCATCAGATAGAGACAGAGTCCCAGAATGATGATGTCATCATTCCCTATTTAACTATTTCAGTCCTGTTTGCCTTTGCCCTTGCATTGTCTCTGACTTCTATGTGAGTTCCTGTGTTTAACCTAGCTTGTTTGACGTCCCTTCTGGTTCCTAATCCCTGGCTTGTCTGACTACCTGCACTAGCTTTGACTCCTGGCTTGTCATTTGGCTTTTGGACTATTTATTTTCTTTTTGTTATTTTTTTAAAAAAAAGGTATGATTCATTTAGCATTTCAGGTATCTGTCTGATTCCTGGTTACTTGACAGCTAGTGGCTGTGTTAACTTAGTCAAGATCAAGATCCCTTTTTAAGGTTATGGTACAGCAATGCAATATGAAGACAAGTTTAATATAAAAACTATTTTACTTACAGAGGAACACGCCCACTCCAATCGCCAGCATACATCCAGCAAAGACCAGTCCCCCAATGCGAAGAGAGTTGTAATCTGAAGTGGTAACACGCGCACTGATTAATGTAGTATAAAAATACTGCGCTACACAAGTACCGCCCTTACCTATTTGTACGTTTATTATAAAGGGGTTCAAA